>NC_142046.1:31041218-31345083 GCF_982192425.1 Myodes glareolus
TTCTTTTCACTGTCCCTCTCTTTCAGGAGATATAATGCCAAGCCTGTTGAAGAACACCTTTCATAAAATAGAAAAGTAATACAATTTCATTAAATCTTTACCCTGAGTATATGTCATTTTAAATATTTTAAGTGGTAACGTCATCTGTGTGGATTTAAAAACACTTCTTCAGCACAATAAATTTCTGATTAAAGAAAAGTCCTATTCTGATTGAATGAACCTCAAGCTGACCTAGTAGCAGTTGTCTTTGAATGTTGTATTTATTGGAAGAATCATTATCAAGTAAGAAATAAATGTTTAAAACCGAATTTCTAAAAAAAAAAAATTCTCATAGCATTGAAAGGAAGAAACCTGTCCCTTCAAGAAAAGCAACAAATGACGCAAAATTACAAAAGTCAATGTTTTGAATAGAAGTTAGAATTTTGGAAAGCACATAACTTTTACTGTATGCTTTACAACTTCAAAATAATTGAAGACTTTTACTGTTAAAATCAGAAATAATATTACAAAAGTGAATTTTGTATATTTGAGTATGAATTGTGTCAATGTTTATTGATCCCAAGAAAGTTAAATGCTAAGAGTAGACATTCAAGTGGATAAGTGATGGAAACACCTGTGTAGAATAAAAAAGCTAGAAATGGAGAAGGTGGAGACCGCCTTAAGACCAAATCCCCACTGTGATGGTCAATGCAAGAAGCAAGAAAAGTAGAGGGGTTTCATATCATCTAGTTCCAGAAGTGTTCCTGCAAGACCATGGCAAACGTGGAGTGGAAGTTAGCAGTGTAGGAGATCTGCTTCTTGTGGGGCTGGGAGGGATGAATGATTTTGCACCTGACTCTGAGCAGGGATAAGAAGTAATACCTCTGTACAAATGTGCTAGATCTTGAAGATGCTAGCATTTGTTATCAGTCCATTAGAACTTGTGTTAGGAGATTTAGCCCATCAGTTTCCATGCAACCTTAATGCTGCAGTGCAGTGAACTGAAAGTTACAAAAGAATTCAGTGTGTGTGGTCACATAGTCATGATCAAACAGGATACTCAAACTGACAAGAAAGTAACATTATGTCAGTGAGAGGTTTAAATTTCACATTAGAACTTGCCTTTAAGTAACAATTACTTTTTAAGAAACCACTATTGTTGGAGTTTTAGTACAAGAAAAGATATTCCTGATTTTTTGCAACTATATATTCAGGTAATACAAGATTATCTTCAGATAGTATACTTAAATAAACTGATTATGTCCCTTCTCTCTAGATAGATAGATAGATAGATAGATAGATAGATAGATAGATAGATAGATAGATAGATAGATAGATAGATAGATAGATAGACAGACAGAGATTTGGACATAGAGATAGAGATAGAGATATAAGACTTCATTTACCACACACCTAAGGTTATACATGCAGCCAGCCCTAATGGGACTCCATGAGCTTAATCAATAAAACAAGGACACAAAGTTGGGTGGGTATGTAAAAGGGGGTGGATTTGGGAGGATATAAGGAAGGGGAAGAAAATGACCAAAACACAAGGTAGAAAAATCTCAAAGCATTAACAAAAGCTCTTTTTAAAACTTCTCTAAGCTACATAATAAAATAATTTGAAAAATTGGTAAAACAGGACTACCATTCTTAGTAATTATTTTTCTGGAAAGTAGAGTTAGTTTTCACAAAAACATGTTGTGTTACCACATAGTGAATTCATTTGCTATTATTTTTTAAATAAATTGATAAATATTTTATTTCTAATGTAGTAAGTGTAAATAAATAATTACCCCTTTAACAAAGTGTTTTCAACAATTTTCAGAGTTGAAATTTTGCCTTGAGAGGAAAAATTTTGATAACATTTCAAAGTAATTACAAGCCATAAACACTGGCAACCACCTGTAATCCAAACAGTGTACAGTCTAAGGGTGAGAGATCATGAGTTTGAGGTCAGCCTGGGCTACACAGTGCCTTCAAGTGCCACCAAGGCTAAACTTTCTCTTTTAAAAATAAAACAAAGAAAACCAGCCTTAAGACCACAATTCCATAGAACTTACAAAACAATGAGGACACTAAGAGAGACTTACATAGATCTAATCTAGATGGAAAGTAGAAAAAGATGAGATCTCCTAAGTAAAGTGGGAGCATGGAGACCTTGGGGGAAGGTTGAAGGCGGGGAGGGGAGAGGCAGGGAGGGGAACAGAGAAAAATGTAGAGCTCAATAAAAATTAATAAAAAAACAAAAAAATAGAAACAATTTTAAAAGTGGGAGATATAGCTCAGTGGTAAAGTGTCCTGCGTCCGTCTCGCCGGCAAGGATGATGCAACACAGGACTCTTCTCACTGCAGTTTTATTCAGGACCTTTAAACAACTTTCTCACCCTCTCTCTACCTCTCACAACCTCTCACCCTGGGGGAAAAAACAGTCTACAGTTTAAATAACCTCTGGGTAGCCAACCCCAGCAAGCCACATGGGAAACGCAGATAAGTCCAGAAACACGAAACAAGCCAGATCTTTAGCATCAGCCATATATGGAGTTGTACACACCTGAGAGCACTCACCGTTGGGAAGGTGGAAGGTGGGAATCAGCGCCACCTTTAAGGCATGGCGTCACACAGCTCCCTACAGTAAAGCACTCAGTTACCTTTGGGAAGGGAGGGAGGGAGGAACGGAGGAAAGGATGGAGTGTGTTTCAGTCAGAGATAGACACAGAAGATGAGAATCATTGATTTCCATTATCTACAGAAAAGACTTTGTACCCATAGTGGAGAAAGAAAAAAGAGAACCTAGCAAGGTAGCAGAGAGAATGGCTCTGCAATCCAAAACCCAGAATTCAGAATTTATTTCCAATATTCGCTAAATAGAATCTTTAGATAAGCAATAAAGCTCTCTGAGCATCTAAAGTCTCATATGTCAATAAGAAAATCTCCTCCAAAGGTTTTTAAGTTTAAACCAAACACAAATCATTTATTAAAACTGAGGACCATGACACAAGCTCAATAAAGCTCCCTTTCCCATAGGGACTGTTGATAATACAATGTTCAGCTGAGAGGGATTCCCTCCTAAAGGACGGATAATAACACCTGCTCACCTTTCATACGATGTGAAGTAAATAATCTTTGAATATTATATATGAGAACTGTATAAAGTGTTTCCTTAAACTTATGGAAACCTGTGTCTGGTTAAGTTGAGTCATTGGTGGGGGAAAACAAGAAATATTTACATGGAAAAAATTATATATCTCTGCCTCTATTTCATCATATAACCATACTCACAGGTGCACGTGCACACATGCACATACACACACACTAATTTGAATGAGACACTGTAGTAATTTGAATGAGAATGACCTCCAAAGACTCACTTGTTTGGATACTTGGTTCCCAGTTGGTGAAAATATTTGGGAAGTATTGGGAGGTATGGCCCTGCTGGAAGTGGTGTATGTCTAGGTGCAGACTTTTAGGGACTCCATTCCCAATGTGTTCTCTACCTCTTATTTGCTGTCAGAGACATAAGCTCTCAAATATTCCTGCCTCCATGCCTTTTCTCCACTACAATGAATCCAAGCCTCTGGAAATGTACACAATTAAATGCTTTCTTTTACATACATTGACTTTGCCATGCTGTTTATCACAGCAGTGAAAAAGTAACTACAGCAGGCACCTAAACGTAAAAACAAGATCTATAAGACTTACTTGAAAAATATAGAAAAGTATCTTTGTAATTTCAGTGAAGGTAAATGTTTCTTGAGAAACTCCTGAAAGTACTAGTCATGAAAGAAGCAATAAAATACATAACACTTAATCAAAATTAAAGGTTTCTTTACAGCCAAAGTAGATTCAAACCTACAAGCTTTGCACTGGAAGGTTTTAATACACATATTAACATACATATGCCTACCAAATAGTGTTAAAACCTGTAAATCATTCATAAAGTGAACCACAAACGGCTGATTAAAAAGGTTCAAATGATCTGAACACAGACATAATGTAATGAAATATTATATGTGGTTGATAAGTACAAGAAAATTGCTGAACATTTGCAGTCATCATCTTAAAGTTCTAATAATATCAGACGTTATTGTGGACAGAGAACAATGAGAATTCCACCGTTCAGCTGTGAAAAGAAAATGACGTCCATGTCTGAGGGCAAGTTTGTGTTACAAAGTTAAACCTATTATTTCTTATGGGACAGCAATTTGTATCACGGGAATTCACCCTAGTAAACAAAAGCGTATAGCCAGAAAAATAAATACTTGTGAATTTTTACAGAGGATGTGCTCATGACAGTGAAGAGCTGAAACAATCCAAAAGGTTCTTTAAATGTATATGGTAAGCAATGGATGCTTATTTAAACAACGAGAAGGAGCAATCAAACAAAAGAATAACTTGCTCCTGCACACGACATGGATATATTAAGGTAAAAAAAGCCAGAAAATTAGTTTATAACTCTGTTTATATAAAATTCAAAAGTTTAGTATGAGTGAGTAGACTTCAGTGACTAAGGAGTTAGGAGAAACAGTTTCCAGAAAAGACCACAAGAACCTTTCTGCACAGCATATTTGGCGTATTAAGCATAAGCCTTCACTCACGCAAGTGATTGTGACTCTACCCCACCCCTACACAAAGCTTCTTCCTTCAAATCTAATGTGAGTCCTTCTTAGTACCAAGTCTTATATGAGGCAGAATAAATAGTCTAGCGGCTGTAGTCAGATCTCTGAGAACACCAGTTACTAACAACCATGAAAGCAGAGAATGCTGTGCTTACTGCTATAATATCTTTATTACGATCTTCTAGTTGAAAGGCAATTGTGCAATCTCCAAAAACCAAGACCCAAGTTTCTCTAAAATTTGATTTCAGAGTTGAGTCACTCATTCCATTGACTGTATGTTCTAAATGGCAGGACAAAAATCCACAGAGCAACACGGTTTTCTTTTATCCTTGCCTTATGGCCATTGGTAGCAAAGTCAATAACAACAGAAAATTTTGAGAACATACTATATGTCAGTTATCTACGAAGCAATGTATGTGAAGAAACAACCACTGTTAACAGCAAATTGAAAGAGAAGCAGAAAGTATACCACCACTTGACAGATGAGGAAACTAAATGTAAAAGACAGTGAATAATGGACACATTCTACAAACAAGTGGTCATTCTCAATGGGTCAGATATCATAAGGTCATTACACGTTGGAGTTCTAGAAACAAAAATCACAAATCAAATTGACAAAGGTGGACAAATAGACAAATAGACAATAGATAAATTCTCAGGGAGCTTATATTCTAGAATAAAACACAAAAATTAATGAATAAAATATATATTTATAATGCAACAAACAATGATAAGAGCTTAAAAAGTGATAGCATACATTAAAAGGCAGCTTTAGCTGAGTGAATAATCCTATGTAGTATCCTTAGTAGATGAATCAATTAGATACCACCCAATAGGCTGAAAGAGAGAAGTTCTCTAATCAAGCAACTAAAAGGAAAGAAATTCAGGTAGTGCTAAATGGTTGATGTGAATATGTCATCTCAAAGAGAAAGGCAGGGACTAGAAGGGACAAAAGATGACCAGCTAAGGAAGGAGAGTTATGCCTTAAGATAAAAAGTTCCTGGGTACATATTGTATAGAGAATTATGGAACATATAGCTATAAAGATTATTAATGAGAGGCTTGAGAGACATCTAATAAAGAAGAGCATGTCGTGTTCACTCTGAGTGTTCAATTCAGAAGATATTCAGCAAGAAACACTGGGGAAACCACTGCAAGAGTGCAAACCAGAGACGGTGGTGGCAGGAGGAATCGAGAGGTGACTGTGTGCCATGTATGTTTTGCATCTGAGGTCATGGATTTTGACTCAGGGTTGCATAAAAAGTGTGAATCAGGGTTGCATAAAAGGTGTGACTCGGGGATAACACAGATACCTTGACAGACAGCTGTGTGCCTCTTTCTTCATTTCTGCACCACAGAGGAGCAAAATTCATGTTTACTTCTACTTTCCTAGAGGGGGAAATGTCAAACATAGCAGTCCCTCACTAGAGTTAAGCAAGCTTCTAGCTCTAGAACAACAAAAACAAAGCCCAAACAGTGGTTTTTCTAGTGATATTGTTTTAGACTAGTGGAAAGAAAGCTTCAACCTTTGACAATATAAGGAATATCAGAAAATGTCAAAACTAAACTTCCTATGTAAAGCTGGCAGCCAAAGCAATATATTCCGTTTTCATTAAATATAAATATAAAATTGGCATTAAAAGAATTCCAATCAGCAAAATGGGTGAGAGGAGAATATGGAATGGGAATTAACCAAAATTAAGGACCTATGAAAAAAGCAGAAGTAATTTTAATAATGTGCAAGTTGATTAAAAAGTAAGTTTTAAGAAAAAACGTTAAAAGGAAGTTCTCTATTTGAATGAACTAAGCTTTTCCCAGAAACTGTAGGCTATTAAATTATTAAACGAAACCCTCAGCATCAGTCCCAGTGCTATAAACAAAGGACAAGAGCAAGGATCTCAATACCTTAGTAGCACAGCCCAAGAAGGCTTCACACATTTCTGAAAGATCTTTTGTTGTCTCTTTCTGTACCAGACTTGTGCTCAAATACAGGTTGACCCTTACCTCGAGCAGTTGAATAGGCTTCTTCAGCTCACTCATCCTTCTTCGGTTGTAGCCCTGAGTCTGGCCTAGAATCATGACTTTGTGACCTCACAAAGAGTACCAAGGCCTTGGTTCATGAGAAGTTCTTCATGAAATCATGAGGAGGCAGTTGGTAAATGTGCCGCATATGCTCAAACACAACGGCTGTACTCAAAGATCCAAGCACAGAAGTTAACTGAGTTTTGCTATTGCCCTGAGAACAAACTCATTTTCGTGAAACCTGACCCTTGATTGAATTCCTTTGTCACCGATTTCAGTTTCTTCTCCGGATTACAGTTTTCATCTGGCTTCCCTTCGAAAATAGGACTCTGCTTCTTAAAATAAGCCTTTCTTTCAGACATGATCCAGAAGTGGCAACTGTGACTATTCCCTTTAACATTCAACTTTCACAGCCACAGTCTTCGTCTTTGACAAGTTAGTACTAAAAATAAATTGCACAAATACCTGCATTGATGTAGTTATATTCACATATTCTTTAATGCCATTTTATAAAAGGTAAATAAGCAGGTGGACATTAATCACTTAGTACCTGACAGTTGATTGGGAGAGCACAGAAATACAAAGTGTATAAACTTATCTTTGCCTTCAAAGAGTTCAGACAAACAGTGGGAAATACATTTAGCACAAAACCAGAGATATACTTCTTGAGTGAACAGCCCTCGTAAGATTTATTGCAAAGAGGTTATCTCAGATCTAGGTATGACAGAATGGGTAAACATTATCCTGGAATTAAAGAACAGAACATTCCACTTATGTGACACTACATTTTGCCCACAGGAAACACCTGTGACTCTCTAATGACTGTCTCTATATGCCGAAACTCAGAATTGAATGCAGAAACATCACGCTGTCCCTCACATTGCAAACTTTGTGTCAAGGAAGATGTCACCTGCTCTATACTGTGCTGTTCAGAGCTCAACGTGTGCTTTAAAAATAGTCTATCTTTTCTAGAATAAATAGCACTTTGGGTTTAAAATGTCATCATGTCATTTGTCACACTGACTTGAGTACAGCATATTATATTTCATACCCAATTGCTTATACATTGACTACGAGAAAAATACCTTTTGGAGATTCTGATTAGACCTGTTGGGAAAGACTATTTTCTTGTCTGCCCCTTCCTTCCTGTAGTCTGTTCTTTATCAGAAACTGTTCTCTGTGGTATTTTATGACTTCTTTATCTTGTTATCTGCTTAGTTTACAAATAGGATCACCCTCTGTACATTCTCCCACTCCACAATCTGTCTCAACTTTTTTCAGATATTATTGCCATATAGTTGTACAGTCTATATGGAAGTATGCCGTAGCTCTTCCCGTTTCTGTTGTGTTATTGTGTTAGAGACTCCAGCTAAATATACTTAAGGGTGCCATTTGACATAAAATCAATATGATTGCTACTCTGTGCAAAGCAAAACTTTGTGCATTTTGATCTGAAGATCTAGTGAAGGTTAAGTGGTCAAATAGCTTCTTAGAGTTCTCAACCAGTAACAAATGTTGATTTAAACTCCATCCTAAGGGATTGCACTTGTGGGGTAAGGACCAAGCTAAGCAAAGATACTAAGAAGTAGTCAGTGAACATGTTATGTCATATGGCCCCAAAGACTCTTTCTGGGAGCTCTAAATATTGGAAGAGGCATTTGTGGCTCTGAGATTATTGCCTGCTAGTCTTCTTCTGTTGGCAAGCTGATTAGTGCCCAATGTCTTCAGCCTAATCTGAGAAAAATATAAATATAAGGAGGAAAGAATTAAGCTATATTAAGACTTCTATTTTTTTCAAAATTTGTGTGTGGGGTAAGTAGAGGCTTGTCAGTGGAATCATATAAGATCACACTGTTCTTTTAATTATTGGGACACTGCGATTGTTCAAAGAGAAAAGTCCATCTCATGTAGTTTCAAATACCACTGAATACAAGCATATCTATGCACATGAAGATCATGCTGGATTTTGAATATAAAACCTATAACCACAGTATTTTAGTAGAATGGATACATAGCAATAAGAGATTCTTGGGAGACTCTGCTTTGAGCTGTAACTCACTCGGGTCACTCTCAAAAGCGGGAAAGATGGAAAAATAAGCAATCCACTAGGTGTGATCCTAAACAAACCAACATAATAAACCAAATTGAGAAAAGGACTGTAATTCACAGGCAGGAACTCAAAAAAAGACAGTACTTCAGACAGCACAAAAAAGACACTGTTTCGTTTTTGAGGGTGTAAGGTCAAGGGGATGAGAGAAACTTTATTAGTGTTTATAACTGCCTTACAGTATACATAAATAAACTGAGCTTCTCAATCAGTATGCATTTCAAAGGGGCTGGAAATGGCTTTTGTCATACTTATGTACAGGTTCAAAAGCTACACACACACACACACACACACACACACACACACACACACACACAAATCCCATCACATTAAGCAATACGCTGCAGAGAATGTGATGTACTTTTCTGGCTACCTTATTCTGTTGCCTATTGTTTAGTGTTTGGATGGAATTTATAGGTTGATTTAGCTGATAGTATTCATGAGCAAAGGAACATTTTTTAAAGCCCACATCTTCTTTTATGGATTTGCACTTTCCTAGAAGAAACATTCCCATATTCTTTAATATTTTCCTCCTGGGGAAAGAAGGGACAGCATGAGAGAAAAATGCCATTTTCTACAGAGCGTGAAATCTGGTTTCTTCAGGGATTAACCGGCCAGACTCAACAGAATTTGTAATGGGAAAATTTGCATTTTCACAATAGGAATTTCTATAGGAAATACTGGAGGGCCAGAACTTGGGTGCAGGGCGGAAAAACACAAGTAGTTGCACCCTCTGCAGTCACAGGACGTAAGCAGACAATGCCAGCACCAGCCGAAAGGACTGTATGCCTTTCTTGTTATTTATCTATTATTTATTGTTTTAGATACAACATTTCTATTGATTTGAGAATTCTCTCACATGCAATTTATTACCATATTTGCCCCCTCATTCCTCCCAGATGCACATACACCACACTATTTCCCTCTCAACCTCCCAGTTATGTTTTTTGTTTGTTTTGACTTGATTTGATTTTTTAAAAAACTAACCAGGTCTGATTTGTTCTGCTCATCTACGCATGGGTGTGGGATATTCCTGAAGTAGGATGGGCTTACCAAGGGCCACTCTTCCATTAGCAGCCATCAGCTGTCAATAACTCTTCCGCAAAGGGTCGAGGCTCATGAGGCTCTCCCTGGTCCATGTTAGAATGATGACTGACTTGATCTCAAGCAGATCTTAAAGACGCAGAGCTGCTCTGAGGTCCTGAGGGCAAAGAAACCAGAGACAGCCAGAGATGTTGTTTTGCCCAATCACTGAGTTTTCAGATTTTTTGCTCCCTCTTTCACGTTGGTTCCTGAGCCCCGAGGGAAGGAGATGGTATATAAATGTCTCACTTAATGGCTGAGCAGATAATTCTCCGCACTTTTGTCATGAATGAGAGTCTGTGTCAACTGTTATCCACCAAACAGAGATGCTTCTCTGGTCTGAAACCTGCACTAACTATAGGCATAGAGATTGGAGTAAAGATTGCAATTGGTTATCAAAATAATGGCAGCAGGTTGACACTTGTGGCTCTTGAGATCCATAGCCATTGGTAAGATTAACAGTAACAGGTATGTGAGTCTTCTTTTCGAAAATCTCTTACTTACAATCAGAAAGCAATTGATTATCCCTATAATATTTGTGCCATGACTGCATCTATGGACCAATCTGGCCGGGTTAGTTGTTACTGTGTAACTCACAGAGTTGACAACTGGATAAGATTATCCATTTCTTTTCTCCCTCAACATCTAAGGGAAGACGTCCAGGTCCATGAAAACAAGCTGACAAGGATGGAGCATCCTGGTCAGCATGAATTCAAGCTGTGCATGACCTTAAATAAAAGTGTGTGATGTGTCTAGCAGTCTTACCATGAAGTTCTGGTATACAAGTAAAAACGTCAGTAAGTTGTGTAGTTTTGAAAAATTCCAGCATACTCTGATCCACCTGGCATGGAAAGGAGGCATGCATATATGTGTGCATTTGTGTGGGGTCTGCTCTTTCATACAAATATGTGTGGAACCCAGTGTTAAATATTATGCTCCACCTTACTTTCTATTCGTTAACTTTGCTCTTTCACAACTTCACAGATGCCTACTGTGTCTTATGTTCACATTAGTTTTAGAGACCAGGTCTCTTGAACTTGGAGCTCACCGTTTTGCCTAGAGTGGCTGATTAGCTATCCCTAGACATCTGCAAGTCTCTACCTCCTCTGAACCAGAGCTGAGGTTACAGGCTGCATATAGATTTTTACATGGGCTTAGGTTCCATACTTTCCCACCAAGCTCTGTAACCTTTGAACCATCTTTCCAACCCCTAATATCTTCTTTAACAATGTCTTCACAATACTTTAGCTAGAAATTACATAGAAAACCTGAAAAATATCTTGTAATGACAAAACAACAAGTCGACATCTACAGCTGTCTATCTCTAAGTTTATTTATTTATTTTTTTAGGTTATAAACTGATTGGCCCATTAGGTCAGGCTACTTATTAGCTCTTATAACTTATGTTACCCCATTATCTTTATCTATGTTAGCCACATGGCTTGGTACCTTTTCCAGTTGTCAGCTTACATGTTGTTTATCTCTAAGTTTATAAAGAAATCGTATAGACAGAAGCTTCTGTGTCACGTGGTCCCACAGCCATTCAGTCCCAAAGAAACACAGAGGCTTATATTAATTATAAATTAATATATTATATAAATATATTAATTACATTAATATATTAAACTAATATATAATATGAATATAATTAGTTTGGGCTATTGTTCAGGCTTATTGCTAACTACCTCTTACAACTTAAATTAACCCATAATTCTTTTCTGTGTTTCACCATGTGGCTTGGTATACACACACACACACAGAGAGAGAGAGAGAGAGAGAGAGAGAGAGAGAGAGAGAGAGAGAGAGAAAACAGAGAGAGAGAGAGAGAGAGAGAGGAAACAGAAAGGAAAGAGGAGAGGGGGAGAGAGAGTGTGTGTAAGTGTTGTGTTTGTTTATATTGCTGTATAGAGAACCATACACTTACATATTATTTAGTTAAGAGAAAATCAGACATAGAGAAAACAGAAGACAGAAATATGTGAGTTAATTATGGAGCAAAGCATCAGGCCACCTTCCCGCAGATGTTATTGTCATCTTACACTGGACTTCCATACCTGTTAGAGACTGTATAATTTAACTTATGATTTGTTTAACAAGAGACTTTGATATTATGCTTTTACAAAACATTTACATTCCTTAGTAGGTTTCAAGATTTATTGTCGTTTTGATTCTTCTACCTCAAACTAAAACCTTAAAAAGTAAAGATAGCTTTATCTTCAAGCTAAAGGAGATGTATACTTATACTCACAGCCAAGACAGTGTTTGACACTAATATGGTCAGAATAAAAACAGAAACAATTAAGGAAGTGGTGGGAGATTCAGGTTACCAGACACAAGGGGCTTGGTCTGTAGACCCCTTGCAAAAATTTTCATGAATAGAAAAGAAAAAGGTGGGAAAGATTGTTGCTATGGTTTCTATTAATGTGAAAACAGACAGTACAAGAGAGAAATGGAGATTTGAGAAATCATATGGGTCTCTCAAAGGTATTATACAATGAGATGAGTTAAGACATAAAGTCAGTTAATGGAGAACAGCAAACATTAGGAATTATGTGGGGTTAGCCTATTTTCATTGGACTGAAAGGATGCCCACAGGGTGAAGGGAACAGCTGAAGTGTAAAGTTTGGATCTAAATGAGGTTAGTAGGCTCAGGGACTAGGTAGGAAGTATAAATAGGGGAGTGGGAGAAGATTCCACAGATACTAGAAGAGCTTTTGTTACATGCATTTATGATGATATGAATGTCTGATGAGTTTAATATTTCTAAAGCAAAATTGAGGGGGGATGAAGGAAACCACAGAAGATTCTGTAAAAGAAAGAAATATATCATGAAAGGCCTTGAATACAAGCAAAGGCATTTATATTTATCCAATATGGATGATTGATAGAGAGACACTTAAGAGCTCTAATCAGGGAAATGACGTGATCATATCAGATTTATTTCTGAAAATGAGAAGATTGATTTTTGAATATCTTAACTGGAAGATATGGAAAGACCAGAGGCCTATGACTATTTCTAAAGTTAAATGACTATTAAAGGTTAATGCATAAATAAAAAATTAATTCACCAAGTTTAGTTTCTTATCAATAAATGATAATTTAATGTCTTTTTCTAAGTGCCTCTCCTATACCAAGGCTCTACAGTAAGAGATCCTGGGAGCCATGGTGGCAATAATTTTGTTCCAATCTAATGAAAAGGTTTAATATAATAGGATCTGAATGACACATAGCAGTGTGAACCAAATACCAAGCAAAGTGCTTAATCACTCTGCACAATTTATATAAAGTCATCCACAAATCGTGTATTTTACTCTGGGCACAGCAAGTACATAATGAGCCATGTGGGCTTCCATGGGGAGGTACTGTGTCAGCTGCAAGGCTTCCGTACCACCTCTCTGTCCTAGTAAAGTTCTATTCCCATCTCCTGGAGGGGGTTACATGCTATTTATTTTCTTATTGCCTAGCAGATAACATTGTACTTTCTTCCAAATGTCTGTTCTTTCAATCCACACAAAAGCTTTAATGGCCTGTTTTACCCATACATTCATTTTGCTTGGGGTCCCCATATAGCGCCCACATTTGGTCTGTCCTCATGAAGCTGGATGGCAGTGTTATACTCTTAGTTACTACAGGGCACCTTCTCTCATATATGAGAAAACAATATTCTGGGGGAAATTTGAGAAACTTGGAAAACTCAAAAAAGGCAGTATTTTCCCTTCTTTATAACTTGTTTCTATTCAGACACTGCTACAGATTTGCATGGATAAAAATGATTCAACTTGTTTGTTTAAAGGTTTAAAAAATGAGTGAGGCAGTCTTTCAGCTGAGTCTTCCATTTACTGCACAGTAAGTGAAGACTGACTGAACCGAACACTGCTCACTTACCCTCTTCCCCTTGTGTTCCAACAAACATGGCTCCTGCTTCAAAACCAAGCCATTATTGACAAAAGAACACTGCTAACTCTCGAATCCAGAAGGCAATAACCAGGCGTGGTGGTGCACACCTGTCATAAGGATGAGACAGCAAAAGCTCCTGTTGTGTGTTGGAGGTTAGGGAAAGGCTATTAGGTGAGAAAAGATGAAAGTTCACAGTCATTCTTACAGATCCCATTAGCAGTAAGGTGAGAAAAAGTGCTGAGGCTTGGCATCCTTATACGTTTCTTTCCTCTACAACCTTTTAGATGCAAAGAAAAAAAAGGGGGGGCTATCAAAGACCCATTAACAGGCCCCAGGAATACTGGTTATCACTAACACTAATTACTTTGTCACAATTTGAAATCACAGAAATGGCAAAAATATGTTTAATTACTTTATTAGTTATTTCAGAAGATTTATTCCAGAATAGAGATGCCAAACCCAGTAGACAGGAAGCATCCACACTTAGCCAGATCTGCAAACCATGATAACACCAAAGGTAATGTTTCCAAATCATCCTCCTTTATAGCCATGTTTAGGAGGGAGACATGGAAAAGAGTCAGCGTTGCTATTGCCTACCAGGCTAACAGTCATGACTTCAGTGGCTTTAAGCACACTGAAGACAAGGAGAGTGGAGACTGCTGTAGCTCAAGTAACTCTCTGGTGACATGCTAAAGAGCCCTGGGTACTAGTTTTTGCCTCCCCTAAAATAAACTAATTTACAAAGATAGCGTATCTCACAGTATCTTTATTATCGGGGTTCTGAACTTGGGCAGCACTCTCCTTGGGAGAAGAACAGATCTACTTTGTTCAAAAGTCAAACTGCTCAGTTGTGTGTGTGTGTGTGTGTGTGTGCGCGCGCATGCTCAACTGTGTAGAAAAAGACACAAAGGGGAAAGAGAGAATAGCAAGAGAAGGAGGAAGGAAAGGGAGAAAAGAAGGAAAGGGGGAAGGAGGAGAGGAAAAGCAGATGTATTCGTTATAAATTGAGAGCTGTGTTTTCTGGAAAGGATCTTGACTTCCTAGTATTTTTATCACAAAGTTTTCATTTACATTTTAAAGTTCAAGGTTATCAGGAGAGAGGGAGGTTAAGAGAGAGACAAAGAGCCAGCTGTGTGCGTGATGATAGGATATGTTGATGGCAATAAAGAGGGAAGAAGGTTGTTTTGTATATGTGAATGTATTGCTTTATATTTATCAAAATCATATAGATGGGTCTACATGAGCTATGGTCTCTCAACTTTTTATCCAAATACTCAAGAAAAATACGTAAAGACAATGCGACAATCCAACGTCCTCAATATCTATAATTAAATTTCACCTAAAACTTTTATAAAATTTTAACCTTGACTTCCTTGTCATGTCTCCTCATGATTCCCTGGAAGTGGAATTAAGGATCTTATGAATCATTATATAGGAGGTGAGAATCAAACCCTGGTCTTCGATGATTTTTTTCTTCAGAGAATATTTTTGTATCATAAAAACAATTAATGTTTCTTTTTAAAAGTTTTGCCTAAAGATCACATCATGCATAAAAGACTTTACCTATCTTTACAGATATTTCAGAATATTAGAAAAAGATATAATCTGTAGCACCCTAATTTCCTTTATCTTTTATCTAAGTTTCTTAGTATTATCTCTAGATTATAAGAAAAAAGGAAATGGAAGGAAGAGGAGAAGGGGGTGAATAAGGAAAAGATAAGGAGGATGAAGAAGAGGAAAAAGAAGATGCGAAAGAGAGGACAAAAATAAAAGCTCTCATCCTTGGTCTCCTTAGGAAAAAATCATAAATAGAAAAATTAGTCCAGAAAAAAATGCATGCTTTCCAAGGCTTCATTTTAGGCCAAAGAAAGAGGAAGACAGAGATTCTTGAATGCATTTTTCGTTACCAGGTCATGTCCACTTCATGTGTAAGATGAACTAAGATATTGAACTAAGATATTGGGTTACATAGACCATACTGCATTTATAAAATTCTAGGATTACAATAGAAAGTATTTAGTCAAATTTAAGGAGCTCCTTGTTTTGGACATCGGGATAGCAAAGATTCTAAAGAAAGCTGTCTTCCAGATGTGCATATTCTTTAAGAAAGGACAAGCCACAGATGGAATTTTTTTCAAAACTATGTTATCTGTATATCTTACATAATTGATCGCAGTCTCTTAAAACTCAACAGAATAGGGACAAATGAGAGCTTATTAGGTGAGAGGGTACAATGGTCTTCTGGAGGACCTGAATTAGCATCACAGTGCACACATTGGGCAGCTAGCAACACCTCTAGCCTCCATGGACACCTTCTCTCCCGTGCAATAACCCCACACTGGCACATGAATATATGGACACAATTGAAAACAAATCTTTAAAAACTCAAAAATAAGAAAATTGAGTATTCCAAATTACAAAATGGACAGATGGCCTGAACCTACAGCTTTCAAAAGGTGATAGAAAATAACAGAGGGTAGACAAGGGGTTCATCAGCAAATGTTAGTATAACAGAGGAGTCAAGTCCAGTGCATAGGATGCTGCTGGGTCTGGAAGAAGGAGGGCTGCTCCTTCACCTCCATGGAAAATAAAATCTATTAAGATTTCTTTAAAAAAACTTTTGCAGATTCACACTAAACCAAACATAATCTTGCTACATGATCCAGCAAAATTTTGGTGAATGAAGTTATACTGTTTGGTAGAAAATGGATATAACTGGAGACCACCATGCAAATGGAATAAATCAGATTAAAAAATATGTCACTTGTGTTCCCTTGTATCTAAAAGTCTTAGATACACAAAATCATACACAGATGACATATCTATGACACAAAAGTATAAGTGAGACTAGGGAAATGAACAGGGATGGAGAGAGGGGATAAGGTAATGACAGAGGCAAATATTCTCCAGGTACATTACATACTTGTGTAGAAATGTCTTTATGAAATCTATGATTGTGTGCACTGAATACAGACCAACAAAAAATGTAACTAGTAATACTTACAGTTACACAAAATAAGTCACAAAAGTTTTTCACAATGTTATTCATTGCTGTGCCTACTTAAAAGCAACCAAGGCATTCTTTAGTAAGTGAGTGGATAATCACTCAATATACACTCAGGAAACAGAATGCTAGCCAACACTCACGAGAAATAAGCTATCAGATCATGAGAGGTAGTGAGTCTTGAATGTGCATTCTCAAGTGAGAGAATTCCACCTTTAAAATTTTCACATCTTAATAAATCTGGGCATTCTGAAAGTTGGAAAATTACAGAGACAATGAACAGGTACAGGCTGCCATGGGCTGGAGGAAAGGAGGGTGAATCAGCTGTCATCAGACCATTCTAGAGGCTGGAGAACTATTTTCATGGCATAATGTTACAGTGACAGACACTTGTCAAAATTTCATTTACCCAAAACCTATGGAATGAACAACACCAAGAATGAGTCCTACCATAAACTGCAGATGCCCGGAGGTGACAATGTGCACCTGTAGGATCATCATGCATAATTTGTGTACCTCTTTGGTGTGAAATTCTGTAGGGGAGAGAGATTGTGTGAGCATGGTCAAAGAGGACATATGGGAAATTTGTACTGTGCCTAGTTTTGCTGTGGATGTAAAATTCCTCTCACATATTGATCATAAAAGTTGTTAAAAACAAAAGGGACTCAAAGTTGAGTGGGTACAAGGGGTGGATCTTGGAAGAATTCAAGAGTTAAAAATCAAAGTATATGAAACTCGAAACTCTCTAGGGACTGAAAAAGCTAACAATGTTTTTAAGACATGTTTATTTCCTGTTTCTCAAATGTGAACATGTTCAAGACAGCTAAACATATCCTTCTATCTACACTTACTTTAACAACAGTTTTGTTTCCTGGTATGTTTGTGTGCATGCGTGTGTGTGAGTGTGTGTTTGTGTGTGTGTGTGTGTGGTATTGCTGTATGCATGTCATACATGTATGTATGAGTGTATGAGACTGTGTTTGCGTGCAGAAGCAAGACAAAGATGTAATACCCTCCTCCATCTCTCTCTGCCTTAATCCCTTGAAACAAAATCTCTCACTAAACTTTCAATTTAAGGTTTTGCTTATTCGTTTGATTATTTTTGTCCAGTGAACTGGCCAGCAAGCCCTAGCAAACCTCCTTTCTGCCCACAGCCCCACTTCCATTGTGCACTGTTTTATCAAATGTGCATGTGACTATACACAGCTCTTACACAGGTGCTGGGGATCTGGATTCAAGCTCTCTTGCTTGCTCACCAAGTGCTCTTACCACTTTTTCTTACCACAGAGTCATCTCTCTGGCCCCATATTTCTTGTTTTGTAATACTAAGAGCAAAGGTTCGTGAAAAGGCCCCTTTTCTCCAGGCTTACCCATGCAGTAACTAAAACCATATATGGCCACAGCGTCTTCGAGCTTTGGGGGATTATTGAGCCTGAGATCCATCAGCCTTGACAGTTTCTGTAGGTCAGAAGTACTAGCAAGAGTGAAATCATCATATCTGGTGATTCAGACCACCCTTTTAGTCTTTGGCTTTGATTTTAATCCCACGTAATGTTTTCTAGCTCATGGGAGAGGATATGAAGAAATGCCGTCACTGCCAGAGAAAAACTAAAATGGACAGAGAAGTGATTGACACTAAGTGTTCAGGGGCAAAAAGTGCCCCCGTATGTACCTTATAGTGGAATACTCCTTTTAAACATGTGTTCTTCCCAAAAGACCTTAATCCACAGTCTACTTGCTTTAAGTTTTTTAAAGATAGTTCAGTCATGATGCAGACATTTTGCAAACAATATGAATAAACAGGAGGAGAGAGATTCAGAAGGCATCATCACTTTGTTGAAAGTAGTAATCAAATACTTTGATCATCGAAAGTAAAGCTATGTCTCAGATACTGGAAATTTAGTAACTAAAAAGAGCTTACCATTTCATTACCACTTTACTGCTATGTTGGAACTGACATTATGAAGTCAGAATAGCCAGTCAACCATGCTTATTGAGCACCATGCCTAGCTAACATGACAATCAAAAATGTGGGGTGACTGCACATGAATCTGCTGTTCATAAAACCCAAGAGGGCCCTGAAAAAGTCTATGGCACAATGACAAAGACCCCCAATAATGTGGGAAACTTGATGCCCTCTCCAAGAGGATCAGTCAGTGTTGAAAAAAAAAATAGGTAATTAATGGTATAACATGAAAGGAGCACAGAAAATAAAAGCATGTTCTAAAAGTCATATGAATAATATGTACAGTAAATGCCCTTATTTAGGGCTAGAGAGCACACTTTGTGGTTAAGAGTACTGACATCTCTACTAGAGGGCCTAGGTTCACTCCCAGCACCAATTATGGAGCTCACGACTACCATTAAACTTCAGTTCCACAAAATCCAGTGATCTCCATTGTTTCTACAACCATTAGATATGAGCACGTGCTCAGACATATATATAGGCAAAACATTTGTATATATATTAAAAATAAATAAATAAATGCTGTCATTCAGTTCTGGCTATCATAGCTGAGTTACAATAGTTGCTGTTGTTCTGCCTCTCTGTATTCTTCAAGTTTCCTAAATCAAGCATGCATTCTGTAGCAACATTATATTTTATATACAAAATTAAAAAAGAATAATTCTCATTCTTATGTACCTAATACAAATAAATATATATGTAATAAAAAATTATGCTGTATTTTATATATTACATATTTAATATGTAATATAAGTGTGTATAAATAAATATTTATTGTTTTATAATGTATTGTAAATTTGCTATATAAATATATATTACAAATATGTAAGTATGTATAGAGAAATTTGATAAGTTCAAATATACTAGTAAAATAACAAAGGAAGAGCATCAATAAAATATGGAGATACGAAAATTATATTTTCATTCCTACAAGACTGACAATTTCATACTACACAGGTTTGATTAAATCCTAACTGTAAAATGAAGGCTTAAATGCAGTCTGAGCCAGGAGGGGGCAGCAAGGAGCTATTCATGAAAAAAAAAATAACTAAACAAAACAAATTTACTCCTGAGGCCTTTGGACTTGAAAGTCAGAGTAGATAGCAACCAGCAGTGGAGGTAAATATCTATAATCCAGAACACATGGAGCAAAGATGGGGTCATAAAACGTCTAAAATAGGGGAGACTCTACTCAGGAACAGAACATCAAGCATGACCGAACAAGTCAAATTAAATCCTATGGCAAGCTTATGTACCAAGAAAGATGAAAACACATAAACAGAGATACCGAAAAGTAATAATAAAGGTTGATCTATGATAGTATTTAACAAAGGGAACCTAATGATTTCCCTAATTTCCTAGTGGTTCAAATGTTAGGAGGGAAGGTAACCAATCTCAAATGCTGATAAGCAGAGCATTTCACGTTTCATGAAACCTTCTTTTACATGCATACACAAAACTCTCGTCCTTATTCCAATGTTCCTTACTGTATATGACAGAAATCTTGTGATTCCACAGCACAAACATGGATGCTCACATATAGTTCATGGCACATACATGCTGCATGCAGACACAGTCCAGAATTCATCCAATGGCTTAGAAGTATATATTATTTTTTAATACTTCTTTCATATACTATATTTAATAGTTTCCAGATCCACCCTTACTTTCCCACTCCCCCATTTTAGTATCTTCTCTTTCTGTCATAATTTAATGCCCTGTCAGTTCTAATTTGTGTTCTCCATATGCTTATGGGTGTGGAGTTGGACAACTGGAGCATGGTCCACCTACCAGAGGCCTCACCCTTAAAGAAAATTGACGCTCCCTCCCTCAGAAAACATAAACTATCCATAACTCTTCCGATGGCATAGAGGGTCATGAACTCGTTTCCTATTCTGGGCTAGCACAATGATTTGTCTTGGTTTTGTGCAGGTCTTGTGTTGTGAGTTGATAGATATGGAAGTCTGGTCACACAGAGAGGACATTGCTTTCAAACACTTTCATGCAGTTCTCCGCAATACTTGGGTCTTACAGTCCTTCTGCTCTCTCTACTTTGGAGGTCCATGAGCTTGGGAGAGGAGTGTGACAAAAAATGTCCTATATGTGGCTAAGCACTCCACAAGGAATTATTCTCGGAATTTTGACTAGCTGTGAGTTTCTGTGTTAAGCAGTACCCTATCCACTGTACAAAATAAAATATCTCTGATGAGGTCTGAGAACGGCACAAATCTGTGGGCACAGAGATGAATTTAGAGGTCAGTTTGATACTATGACCATTTACCAAAGTTACAGTAACTATTTCACCCCGGTGTCTTTAAGTTCTATAGCCATAGGTTTTTGGGGATGTTTACAATACCAGGCATGTGTTTGAACCTGTGGGGAAGCCCTTAGATATAATCAGAAAACAGTTGGTTACACCCATAACATTTGTGACACCATTGCATCCATAGGTATACCTTGGCAATGTTAGGATACAACCCTTGGAGTTGCTGGTACCAGAGACCCCAAGAAAATACAAGCTTTTGTTATAGTTCTTTGTTTCTGAACTTGATAGTAAGACCCTATTGTTAGACACAACACATAGGCTGGCCACTAAACTTATTTCACAAATAAAACCTTCACAGTAATCAAATAAGCATCAGATTGTGAACATGGATAGAAACAAATCATTTTAATACCTAAATTTTGTTTTGGACATAAGCAAAACAGGCTCATATTTATGTATTTTGAAAATATATATTTTACTATGCCTCTTTAGAAAGTTTTTGGCTCCTTTTCCCTTTCTATTTCTGTTCACATTGAAAGACAATGGTTCCTGTGGTGGAGGTGGAAGGATAATAGAGGGTGAATGTAAGTTAAAGTCTATCCAGTTGCAATGCCTAAGCTTTCATTACATAACTTCTTTGAGTATATTACTCTTCCTTACGCACAATCTAAGTACAAGAAACTTTGCAAGATGATTCATATAATTAACTTTGATTGTAGGCACTAAAAAGTGTTAGGCGCAATTGTTTATCTCTTATGGCATATTCTAACAAGCCAAGGAAAAGTCATAGTATTTCCATACAGCACATTAAAAGACTGTCCTACCTCCCGCCTATCTTTCTAGCTGACCAAAACCACGTTTTAAATACTTACAACTGCACCTCAGATTGTTGGTGAATTCTATCCCACAAACTGACTTGTCCTACAACGATTCCTAATGTCCTCTGTAAATAATTCTTAGATATATTTATTATGCAAAACGCCTCACCAGACACAAGAAAAGAGTAAACTTTCAAGTGACTTATGGCTAAATGCCGTGGCGACTATTGAATATTTAGCCTTTCTCCCAAGGAGTCATAAAATTGAATTCACCTGAAGTGGGTTAATGAGCCTGTTTATGGCATGATGCACAAATGTCTCTGAAACAAATGGGCAGATGTTTCTGCCAACAGAAAAAGAAAAACGCCACCACAGGGCCCAGCACTAGCTAACAATCACCCACAGAGTACTCTGCAGTTTCATTTGCTTCTCTTTGAAAAGTTTACCATTGAGATCCTTCAACCCTAAGTTTGCATGGTTTTCTAAAAAAGAATATTAAACTTATTTATAGAGAAAAATGAATTGAGAATAATGGTAGTATAGCACTTTGCAAATGAAAGGTACGAGCAACTACTTGCAGTTGCTTCCCCTGTCAAGTACAAAACTGCAGCTTTTAAAGCCCAAATGGAGACTCTGCTGGGGGAAAAGGCCCCTGGGTCAATTTAATATTGCCAAGGAAATTACGACGGTAATAGGAGTGCTAAAGGGACAATTTGAGCTTACTCAAATTTGTGTCCTGAGATGGCAACAAATACATTTATCATCTTGACAGGTAAGTCTGCCTCAGGTGCTCTGCCCAGAAATAGGCTGCTTTGAGTGAATGTTCTCATGTAATGACTCCTCTTCGTGGATCTGCAGCATCGCTTTGAATTCCAAAGACATTTGTTTTATAAAAAATAGAAAAGAGGCCCCTGATTCTGGGTCTCTGTTTTCCCTGGTGTCCTAGGTGGTTTTCCTCCATGAAGTAGCATGATCAAAGTGTTCAGTAAATCATCACAGCCAGGTAACAAGCACTGGTTGGGAACCTGATCTTAAATTCATGATAGAGGTGGATCAAACACTTCAATAATTCTTTAGTGGCTTTGCTAAGGAACAATCCTCATCCTACCCCCAAACCCAGCTGTATTAAGACTGATCTGGAGGACACTGTTCTATCAACACCATTAGGACAACAGGGACAATGTAACTGGACACAAGAGTAAAACCATTTATATTTGTGAATTGAAGCATATGCTTTCCTAATCACCACAGCTGTCATAAAGCTTTTAGAGTTTGTGGTTCAGGAACTTGAGCAGAGGGTAATCAAAGGTCCAATTCACAGTGGCTGACACCGTGTTTCGTTTTTTAACTACTGAGAAGCATCCAGCCAGTGGCCTGAAGCCTCTCACATAGGTTAGAAACAGAAAGTCTGAAAGAACTAACTGAATGAGACAGTGCTCGCCATCCAGAGTTTCAACTGAACCCAAGAACGTTTACATTTGAAATGAAGGGCCCATGGTCAATTGACATTTAACTATGCAATAGTGAGGTTGTGAAGCTTTTTTTCTTTTATTGAAAATATCTTTTTCATCCCTATATTCTGACTATGATTTCCCCATCCCCAGCTCCTCTACTTCCTCCCCACTCCTTTTCCATCCTGTTTCCCACCATTTCTATCTCTAGTTAGAAAACAAAGAGAATCGAATTAGAACTATAACATAAAAACAAATAAGTCAGATAGGAAAAAAACAAGCAACTAGGAGAAAAACATAGAGGAAAAGCAGAAGAAACACATACAGATGCAGGCACACATACTGACTTAACTAGGTTTCCTTATGTTCTGTGCTGGGGAGGCCATCTCAGTTTTGCTGGCTTTTCCAAAACATTCTTTCTTTTTAAAGAGACTGTGTTTGATGACAGTATAATCATTGTTATATGAAGCTAGGTATGGGGTTCTCTTGTATTTAAATCATTTCATTTTATCTGAAATAAACAATAACCTTGATGTAAGAGCATCAGAATTGATGTAGAAAACAGGTGGCGAGAACAAGCAAAGAGGTAGATTCCAGGAGAATTTCAGGCACCAACACCTTGATAACATCATCTGATAGTAACCACATTTGTGCCAAAATAAATGTTTGAGGTCATTTCCTCTCAGACATGCCAAATATCTTACATAGCTACCCTGTGTGTCATATTAGCTACTCGGACTGTGATCTCAAAAGCATTATGATGGCAAAAGCTGAGACGAGGCATAGTAGAGCAAAAGATGGGGTTCTTCACTTGGTAAAACCTATTTAGGGACAGCTTGTTTATGAATCTGATCTGGCAGAAGTCACTACTCTAGTGTTGTATCAATCTAAACATGAATCTCGGAAATGAGGTCTACCATAAAAAATTGATTTTTCCAGCATTTATTAAGCTCATTTAAAATATTGTCTCAGATCTCCAATCTCTCTCTCTCTCTCTCTCTCTCTCTCTCTCTCTCTCTCTCTCTCTCTCTCACACACACACACACACACACACACACAAACATACACATTAAAAACCAATGTTATTGGTTATTCTCCAAAACTTGACAGGAGACCCTATTTTTAAGCAACATTGCATACCCATAACCATCATAGTGATAGACAGTACTATACATGCTACCAGAGAAGAAAAGTACTCACCAATCTCATCCAGCTACTGACCATCTGCCTGAAAGATATTGTTGTAATAGTGGCATATTTCTTTTTGAGACAGGGTTTCTGTCGCTTTGGAGTCCTGGAACTCACTGTGTAGACCAGGCTGGCCTCGAACTCTCAGAGATCTGCCTGCCTCTGCCTTTCAAGTGCTGGGACTAAAGGCATGCGCCGCCATTGCCCAGCAAGAAAGTAACAATTTTTGTTATATTTAAGGTCTGCTCTGTTAATGAGTTCAAGAGGCTGAACCTAGATAGTGATTGGCCCTAAGTAAAAGTTTACCAATATTTTTCTGCTAAATGAACAAAGCAATAAATGACTCCAAATGGCATGTTGCTGCAGTATATATCATAGCATGGCTGAATTCCCATCAGAGCTTCTTCCTGCAGCATATGGTTATTAACACGGAGACTCATACATAGCTGAGCAATATGCAGAGATTCAGAAGACTTTGAGTGCTCAGTTCTAAATTGGTTGTCTTTATCACACCCCTCACTCAAGGCTCAAGGATCTGTGTGGAAGAAGGGGTAGAACAATTGTTATAGCCAGGGGTGGCAAACAACTTTTAGGAAACAATCTTTTCCTGAGACAATAGAGGAAATTCCCATGTAAACTTCCAAAACTCTGTGACAACACACAAAAGCTCAAGCCAGACAAAATTTCTGCATGGAGGAGCGGAAGTGACAACAAAGTTCCACTCCTACCCAGTAAGTTCTTCCCAACTGATAGCTGTGGGAAGAGAGAGAGGGAAAATCAGTTTCATTCAATGGAGTGACACCGTGTATATGAAGCCCACTCCAGGGCAGGCACTAGGGTCAGGAGAAGCTAAGCAGCACAATGGGCTCCGTGACTTTTTACTTGCTTATTTCTTCTTCTTTCTTCCTCTTCTTCCTCCTCCTCCTTTTTTTTCTTCTTCTTCTTCTGTGTGTTGTTTTTTATGTTTGGTTTTAAGAAACTAAAGTCATGTTGTATTGGATGGGTGGAGGAGATCTAGGAGGAGTAGGGAGAGGAGAATATAATCAAAGTATGTCCTTTAAAATTACCAAAGAATGAATTAAAACATTTAAAAAGTAAAAATTTTCCCTTAGTAAGACCATAAATAATGCTGCCTCAGAAACTACTACCTTTATCAAACATAGAAACATACAAAAGTAAAGTTGTGATCTGATGAAGTATATAATTAAGGAGTGGGAGGTTTAGTAGAATAATGTCAGATATGATCCTTAGAAAAATCAGAAATTGTCGTCGAGTCTTCATTGAGGAACACAAAAGCCTTACCTTCTCCTAGATTCACAGTTCACTGGCAGTTTTCCACCTGTTATAGGGTTATGATTGGGGTTAGGGTTAGGGTTACATTTAGGGTAAGCTTTAGGAGAAGTGTCCCCTTCCCTTACTTACTTAGCCATTCAATGTAGCCTCCCTATTACTAGCATTAATTGTTTCTAAAGACTTATACAACCCACCAAATATTCAGCTGCCTTCACCCATGATGGCAATAGGACCTCCAAATCTTTATGCCCAGTGGCGACTTCCAGTTAGGATTTCAATCTCAGTACCTAACTGGCACTTGGCACGACAATCTCCATGTTACCAATGCATTTCAAAAACATAAGCAAAACAGTGAACTCACATACACTATCAGAGCTGTGTGATACAAGGCCTTTCATCACTATCTGTATATATCTCAATATCTAGAACAAGGCCGTAGCACAGCAGAACCTTCTTTACGTAACTGAATAAATTAGTAATATTTTTTTTACTTTGTTCTATGAAGTTGTGGTTATTTAATAAAACCATACTTTTAGCTCACATGTGGGTTATCCAGCATATTGTGGAATGTATTAAACTGAAGCATCAGGCACATTGAATAAAATGTACCAGTAGTTTGATTTTTAAATTTGAAAGCAAAACGCTGTTAACTATGTTAACCTCTATAACATAGTTCATGTTGTGTACACTTCAAGGTGTTCATTCCAGTCAAGAAGAGGGTATAAGTCAAAACAGATCATGCCTCTACAGATGTGGACCTGACATATATACAATGAAAAACTTCTGTTATCTGTGATGAGTGCAAATAATTCAAAATAGTCTCACTTTTCACTAGATCCCCATCACTTCCAAGGCTTTGGTCTGAGTATAAGAGCCCAAGCATTTCTTTTTCCAGTAGTGAAGAATCCAGAATCATGACCAAATGGTGGAACATTACACTTTGGGCCAAAAGTGTCTGTATTGCTTCAAAGATTTCATAAACCATAGAAGTTTTACTCTATGTGAACCTTTCCCACTTGTTAGGGATACTGATGACCAAGAAAGCAGGCTCAGATGGGCAGCATAGAAAAAAGTGAGAGCAATAACCCCAGAGTTCGAGAAATCTAGCCCTTCCTGCTCCCAGTGACAGAAACAGAAAATGAAGTTGTGCACCCTACTCCAAAACAAATGCTTACATTTCCTGCAGAAAAGGAAATCAGAAGGAAAGTTGAATGTTGAGGAAAGAGGTGTTATGCTTGAAATTTACTGTCAGTGTTCTTATGGTAAAAGCCTGTAGAAATTGTTATCAGCTAATGGCATATGCCTCATCTCCTATTAAATGGGCAACGGCAAGTCTAGTTAGTGTTTCTTCAACTGTGTTTAGACAGAAGAAGACTGGTCTAATTACAAAGGTTGAAAGGCATTATTAAACACTTTTCAAAAACAAACAAACAAACAAAAACCAAGAAGTTGAGAGATCTCAAGTAAGATCCATGAAGTCAGGGCTGTGTTCTCAGCTCGGACTATAACTCACTAAGATACGTGGACATTTTTAATTCTCAGACCCTTAGTTCTCAGTGTAATAATTACAGATAAACTAAAATGTTTTAAAAGTACCTTTCAAGTTTATGACAGAAAATGATCTCTTTAAATTCAGGGACCCTAAACCATACTGCCAAGACACAAAATATCCCATGTGTACCCTTGTGTTTGTGTAACACTGACTAAGATGTCTTCTACATATGTTTGCTTCACTTTGAAATATCATACTGAAGAACCTGCATTATCTGTTAATATGTTTTATATAGAAATATGTAGTAACAAACACAAATTGTCCTGAGCTAGATATAATATTCATTATCATCACAACTATTAACTTTTTATATATAATATATATATTGTAACTCTGGATATGGTGGTCCGTATATAAAATCTCAGCACCCAGGAGATGGTGAGGAGATAATGAATTTAATGCCAGACTGGGTTATATAGTGATACATTACCTTAGGAAAGGAGAGGGGGAGGTCACTACATCTTAGAATTGTTCCTACCGTAGATCAAGTCAAAAGTAAGTCTTAATGTCTTACTATGAAGCCTGTGGACTTTATCCTTGCTTCTTTATCTCAAAGTTGTTGAAGGTTATCTACCAAATGTGTAATTTTACTTTTATGCTCTTTATAAGTTTCACAACTGTGATCACCTCTAGATTCTACAATCTAACTCATCCAGAATATTCTAGGCCTTCCCTCCTTTAAGGGTAATAATAACAGAAATAGAGCTGTTGTTAGCTTGCTTTTCCTAAGACACTGTTTTTTTTTTTCTGTTTGACTGTTTTCAGGTATGTTAACTCAATTGCTATAGGGCATTGGTTACTTATGAAATGTTGATGTGTGTGTTTTAACATGGATAATAATAAAACTTACCAGCACATATCTCAATACCCAGATTATATAGCCTTTCAGTCTAACAGATTCAGTACATGGAAAAAATATGTTACTGGAATAATTGCATGTTCTACAGTAGCCAGCCTGCTACAGAACTGCCAGGAGGTGGTATGATCCTTACTGAAATTACATGCTCCTCAGTTGTGCTGATTTATTTGTTCAAAATTTCTAACCTTTTGTGGCCCTTAAAATTCTATGTGTCAAATTTTGAAAATCAAATTTGAAAACGAAAATGCTTAGTTCGTGTTTGTATTTCCATATGATTTACAGTGAAAAGTGCAAGATGGTTATTCTGTACGTTTTATTCTTTGCATAAAATGGGATCATTTAGAACCAATATAGTGTGTTTGCTTTTGTAAAACAAAGAAGTTATTCCTAACCAGCTCCTATGAAGACATCAAAAATTTAATGTTTTTTTCATTGAGCCAAGAACCACAGGAAATGCAACCTAAAACCAAAAGACAAGGAGAAATGGTGTGTGTGTGTGTGTGTGTGTGTGTGTGTGTGTGTTTGTGTAAAGAACTGCACTTGAATTTAACTGGTGAGAAAAAATTAAAGGTGTTCATACTGTACCATTTGAAAGTTATTTCAATCCTACTGAAACAACAAATATGTTCTAGGAGACATGTAAGAACCTGTCAAATTCTGAACTTATCCAAACAGCCCTCCGGGCAGAAACAAATGGGTAAGCTCGTTTCAACTTGTCTCTCTGGTAATCATTTCTGCAAACATACCTTCAGAAATAAAGATGTACTTTAGCAAGTATCACCCTTTCCTTTACTGAAACTATTAAGTTATTAAAAGTTAAGTACATATTCTGTAAATTCATAATAAACTATTTTCAAAGTCAGTAATCTTGCTAATTTTACAAGTTTCTATTTCCCCCTGAAATAAACATATTCTGGATGTGTACCAGGACTCTTGCAAACATATCTCTTTCTAATTAACCTTACTGTGGAGCTCGGGTTTCCGCATATAACATGGAAGGAAAAGAAGGCTGCTATTATACCAGGGGTGCCGTGGTAGAGAAGTGTGAGAGCTTGCTTTAATATAATTCTGCTTTGTGGATATTAATTCTTGTTAATTTTCCACACCTTAAAAAATAATTACATTATTTTGTATCAAGATTATGAAAGTCACATGATCGCAATATACAACCATAGAATATGAGTGTTTACATTAACTTCTGCTGTTTTAGTCCTTATGTCTACTTTTACAAATTAGTAAAATTATCTATAAACTAAGCATTTTGTAGCTTAACAAATAAGACAGTCACATGGCTTTCCCTTCTATAGTTTTTTTTTTATAATGTTATGTTGCCACTATGTCTAGATATTATTATACAGTTTAAGTATATGAAAAGCCTAGTTGTCTAGTCTTCAGGTACAATAAATTTTCTATGTCCGGTACTATTAACCCATGATCTCTACTGATTTTATTTCTTTAACCCCTAATATTGCCAGTCCCTCAGGCACACAAGTAGCAACCTCTTCCTTGAGGACACTGAACCCAGCCTTACCTTACAGAGTGAGAAGCCCAATCTCTGAACTTGAAAACCCACCAATTCCCACCCTGGAAATCTTCACTTTGAAATTTTCCACCATTGCCTCCATGAGAACTCTATATAAGCCCTGCCTTCTGCTGGGTTCCCTGTTGTTCCTTGCCTGAGCAGAGGCAGCCATGTTTTTCCCCTCCCAATAAATCTCTGTGTGAGGTGTGTTGTGTGGTGTGACTTTGTGGTATTCCTTGGCTCCCAACTGGCAGGGTACCTTTCCATCTTAGCTGCAATGCTTACAAACATTACTGTGTATATTACTATATGAAGCATTTCCTTTCTTAACTTGTGGTTGCTGTCATAATTGACATTACCAACTGGCAGCTCCAAAGGGTCAATGAGAGAGTAAAATACTTTAAGATAACATTTGGACTCCAGGATTTGGTCAATCGTAAATTTTACATAAAACCCGATCTCAAGATAAATGGAGCAAATAAGAATGTCAGTAATTGCTCAATTCATGAAAACAGAACAGCTATGAGGTTAATAAGACAAAGATGAATGCTGATCAAAAGCAGAAAGGGGCACTAAATAGCTACAGAGGACAAAACAAAAGGGATACTGCTTTTATTCTCTTGCTCCTGGTAAACAAGATGCTGATCCCATTTCTAATCTCTGTTAGTCACTGCTCTTTCTTTAAATGTTCTGAAAACTATGGACCAAGATAAATAACCTTGTGCTTAACAAACCTTGATACTTTTTCAGAGACCCATGATTCAGTTCCCAGCTCACAAACACCTGTTACTCCAACTCCGAGGGATCCAATACCCTCTCTGGCCTCAGCACATATGTGCACAGACACACTCTTATACACATAAGTAAAACTAAAGCTTTGAATTTCACAATAACAGATTACCACATACATCTACTAGTTATATAAAGGCACATACCTCAAAAACTGATTTGAAAAACTGCTCTCACAAGTGCCTAAGGAAAGCCAAGGTCTTAATAAGCTGTTCCTGTTCTGTGTGGGTGGCATTAAGAAAACACGAAGGTGGTGAGGAAGGAAAAGTCATCTCAGAGGCAGAAAGGGAGGGGACTTCTGCTTCTTCTCCTATGACAATTAGGAACCTGAAAGAAACATCTCATTACTACATCTGTACACTTTCACACTTGAACCTTAGGGAAGCCTTGTTTTCTTCTCCAGAGGCACATCTACTACAGCTTTGCTTCATCGCCTTTTCTCAATATCTTACCTGTCTGGTGTGGAGCTGAATGGCTCTCAAAGGCTCATATGTTGAAGACTTTGTCCTTAATACAGCAACATTCGAAGGTGCAGCACTGGAGAAGGGTTGTTTCCTGGGGGCTCTTATCTCATCAGTGAAGCATGTTGGGTCATAATTGAATGGACTGTCTGGGAGTCATAAAAATTACAAGAGGTGAAGACTAGTGTGAGGGGATAGAATCTGGTCTCCAGTCCCTTGCGGTCTCTCTTTCGTATCCACTATGAAGTGAATTGTTTTGAAAACCACATGTTCCTACTGTAACCTCTGTGGCACTATGAGCCTAGAAGCATTAGATGAAAGTGTTTATGAACTGAAATCTCTAAAACTGTGATCCACAATAAATATTTCTTCAAGTTGTTTTCTACAAGCATTCTGGCATGATAACAAAAATTGGCTAACATATTGTCCGTAACCATTTATTATTCCACGTTAAATGTTACACTGCAGATGGTGGACTCTGCTACTATGCACTCTTGTCCATGTCCACCTGTTTCATTGAACCAGAGTGGCCATCAATTATTTAGAAATTATGTTTTGATTTTCAGGCCCCTTCCTGAGTCCTGTCCTCGTGTCCATGTTTCCCCAAACCCCTCCCATCTCCGTTATCTTTTACACTCAACAAATGTGGAGCCAGTGTTTTAGCATCTGGTAAGGGTCTAGGGATAGAAATTTGGCTTTGTTTCAAGATTTCCCAGATGTCACTTATAATACATACTTCTCAGATGAAATGTATTTCTTGTTTGAAATCATGGCTCCCTTGGAAGAGTTGGCCGTTTTCCACAACTTTATCTTTCATACCTATTAACAGATATTCTATTCCTTCATATCAAGGTCTTTAAAGTACAAGACTACACAAGCATCAGAGTGGGTGGCCAAGATGACCCAATATTGAAACAGATAGAAGGAAAATGATAAAGTTGTCATTAGTACTTTATTAACTTTTCTGTTTTTTCTTTTTTTAATTTAAAATATATGCATATATGTATATATATATATATATAATTAAACTATGATTACATCTTTTTTCCCTTATCTCCAATCTGCTTCCCCAAGACCCTTCCCTCCAACTTCCCCCCATGTTCCTGCCAGTTCTCAAATAGACTATCAAATGGATAGTCTATTTTTCTTTGATTATTATTGTTATTATATCTATAAATATGCATAAATATGTAAATACAACCTGCTAAATCCATTTTTGTTATTTATGTGTATATGGTATATGGCATATGGGCTGAACACTTTGTATTATGTAACAAATTATAAAGTTTCTTAGAAGAAGCTGATTGCGGTGGGATAATGCTCTACTACACTGTAAAGATTTGTCACTCATATTAGTTTTATAAAACACTGATTGGCCTGCAGTCAGGCAGATAGTAAAGGTAGGAAACCAGCTAGGAGAATTCTGGGAAGAGGAAAAACAGGAATGCAGCACAAATCAGATATAGGAAAAGCAAGATGAGAATGCCTCACTGATAAAAGATACCAAGCTACGTGCCTAAACATCAGAAAGAATTGTGGATTAGTTTAAGTTGTAAGAGCTAGTTAATAATAACCCTGAACTAATAAGTTTATTAATGTTAATATGAGCCTCTGTCTTGAGCTAATAAGCCAAACAGTTTAAAATTAATATGAGCCTCTGTGTGTTTCTTTGGGACTGAATAACTGTGGGACCAGGTGGGACAGAAACTTCCATCTACAACTGATAAACTGTCTCTCAGTTTTCATTAGTTGTTATTTATCTAACAGTGAGACTCCATAAGAATCTATTGTCCCATTCATGTTTACTTATTGATTAATATTGCCATTGTTCAGATCTTCTTTATGCAGCATTTTCTTGGAAAGGCTACTTCATAGCAGACATCCTGATACTCTCTGACTCTTTAAGTCTTTCTATCCATGCCTCCACAATGCTTCTGATCCACAGATGCAGAAGATATGTTATAGATATATCCAGAGAGACTGGTCTTCCCACCATCTCTGCATTTTGTCCAGTTGTGATTTTCTGTGATGGTCTCTATGTGTTGTAAATAGAAATTTATTTACTGGGTGGTGATTGCTACATTTATCTGTCAATATAAGGATAGGATTTAGAATGTATTTAGGAATTATGTTGGCTTAGAAAAATGGTAGTGGCAGATTCTTGTCTAAGATCCATGCCCTCCCTACACATGGGGAAGTTGATTATGTTTATAGTACTAAACATAATTTCTGTCCTGCTAAATGGACCATGAATCCAATTTGAAAGCTGTTGGCTGCCACTCCCATGGGTGTGCCATTTACTGCATCTTTTCATATGCTTTGCCATATTGATCATTGCTGTGATTCATAGGTGCTTCCCTCCCTCGGCACTTCACATAGTATTTTGAAGTTATACAGAAAAAAGAGGTTTTCGTGTTAGATTCAGCTCAAATAATCTAAGTTTTGTGTCTGAGGTATGTGGTGTCTTCAGTAATAGATGTTTATATTTAGCCTCTGAGAGAGAATCAGGGCAACAATAGCAGTCTATATTCTTTTGGGATTTACTGAATATATATACACATACATACATATTCCCTTCCCTCCAATTCTTATCTTGTCTAACCCATTCTCAAATTTATAGCTTCTTTTTCTTTGATATGTCTGTATTGTATATAATTTTAGGTAAACATAAAGTAATAAAATAATGAGGTTTATCTACACTACTCCTCGACATATGCTCCAAGGACTAGACATCATGCTCCACAATGTTCATTACTGCCTATTTCCAATTAGTAGGAAATGGAAACAACCTAAATGCCTTTCAACAACTGAATACATACATACATTGGAATACTAGTCAGCTGTCAAGAAAAATGCAATCATGATGAACCTAAAATCATTATATAAAGCGAGGTAGCACAGACCTAGAAAGACAAATACTACATGGTCTGTCTCAAGTTCCTGGCTCTAAATTTCCAGATGTAAGTAAAATCAGGGAGAATTAATAGAAGCCAGAAAAAGTGAGTCAACTGTGAGGGAGAAGTTGAGAAAGAAATAGAAGAATAGTGGTGATATGAGTCAGGAGACAGAAAAACAAAGAGTGTTTCAACTGGGGAGGGGAGAAGGATGTCAATATAGAAAGATAAAGAGAAATTAGGGATAAATAAGAACAATTATGTTTGATAAAGCCTCAAGGAACCTGATTACCTTACATTTTTCTTTATATTTCTGTAAACACTGAACAATGTAGATAACATGTTAGTTGCTTGTGCTCTGTAGATAGCATCGGTTAGGGCAAAGGCACAGCCTTTATATTGACATAAGGATATGTCCAAGGCCTTGTCATATCATTCTCTCTGTTGGATCAGTAGGAACTAATCAGTAAAAACAACAAGCAGTAGCTAAGCAGTGCAGAGAAAGAACTTGGAGCAATGCCTCATTTTAGAATCTGTCCTCATGTCCTGTGCACTAGCCTCCCACTTAGTTTTCAGTTTCTATCTGTTCCAATGATCATTAGGAGAAAAATGAAACGTTTGTCACTGAGTACCAGGTATGTCAGTAGATTGACATCTTATGGACTATAAGATGGCAAGGATAAAATTAGTGAAAAAAGTAGTTTGGTGGGAAAAAGTCTCAACAGTAAGTGTCAGAATGTGTTTCCCTTGATCCCCTCAACCTTTTATTTCCTCATCTCAGAGTTAACTCAGACAGAAGCACTCAGTCATACTATCTGCACCTTGTTGGAAAAGAAATTTTATCAGAATAGTTTGCTCCTATTCTGAGGAGCATTGCACAGTATGAAGCCTATGGTTAACTTTTACAACATCTACTTAAAACATTTGTAACTTTTTAAAAAGCAGCAATGGGATGTAGTTAATGTGTTAATCAAGTTGTGGTAACAAAACACACACACCACAATGATGCACATATATTTTATTCTTATCCATGTTCATTTAATTTTAAAATATTCAGCTATATTAAATCAGGGATAAATATGCATGTCCATAATTTACATGGAACTTAAAATTGTGGATGGTCCAGTGTAGCGGAAGACATGACAGTTAAGAACACTCACAGAAATAGCATATTTGAAGTGCCATGTTTTCGGGAGCTTACTAAAACGAAAGGTACTTAATATAAAATACTCTGGATTTGGACTGGGACCTAATATGGAACCCAAAAGGACCAACTGAGTATATTCTATAAATGAGGTAGGGTGCAGGGCCTGCTCTCCTGTATGCTGCAGCTGTTGTGGAGCAGGACTAGTTCTCTGACTCTCCTGACCCCAGCCCACTTTCTTGCCTGCCATGTGTAGCAAGGGGCAGAGGGGAAAGTGTATCTTTCTCTCACCCATGCTACCACATGGCAGATGAGGAGGGACAGGGTCAACTCTGTTGTTTTCATGTTCTCAGGGCTGGATCTCAATGGTCAGCTCTAGTGTGCTGCCCAAGCAGGAAGCAGAGGCTGTCCTCACTGTGCTTCAGCAGTTGAGGGTCAGGGCTGCTTCTGCTATTGGGACCCCAGGGCCAATTCTCTTACCTGCTGCTTGCCCTCAGCCAGGTTACTACTTGGCAGACAAGGGGCAGGGTCATTTCTCCTCTCATGCCCTCAGGGTTTGCTTCCCTATGGTCCTTGACCACAGAGTCAACTCTAGTGGACCACAGAGTCTACTTCCTTAGTGAGTTGTAGGCTTATGGAGAGAAGTGGTATCAACTCTTCCCTGAGGGATCAGACCAGCTATTCCACCCAGTGAGGGGCAAAACCAGCAATTCCAGGGCCTTGAAGGCTGGGCAGGTGCTTCAGTCCAGCATGGTTTCAAAGATACCAGTGATAACATGGGGGCATGGACACTGCCACAGACTTCAGCTCCAGTAGGACCCCAGATCCAGAAATGATACCACCATGGTCCCACTGGCAACTAACGCCCTTCAGATCAGCAACATAACCTTCAGGCATCAACCTGGTCCCAGGAAGCTGATGAGACCCTGGGCATCATCAGTAGCAACTGCAGCCAGAAACACTACCCCAGACCCTGGTCTCTGAATGGCCGTGGACACAGACTGCGGACCAGACCCTGGTCATCTATGCAGCCTTTGATGGTAACATGTGGCACAGATATCAATACAGATCCTGGTTGTGGTAGAGATACAGACACAGACATGGTCCTAGCAGCCCAATCAGAATGTCACCATGGTAGAGGGTGACAGGCTATCTGGACCAGAATTGATCTCACAACAGCATGACTCTTGGACATCAACATGGCCCCAGGTGGAAGCCTAGACCCCAGGCATTGGCATGGTCTTTGATGGTCTGCTAACTGTAGTTTTATAATGAGAAGCAATAGAATATTATTCACACATATGCACATGTACATGTTCTGGAGAACCAGAATCACAGATCTCTGTAAAATACTGATATTAGGACTTGATAACTATTATAATTCTCTAAAATTTCCTTACTGAAGGCACTAATTATGCTAATTTTATATTGTGCATATCTTGCATTTTCTTAATTTTATATAGGGTTCTTTCATTTTCTCATTAAATCTTAATAATTATTCAGCATTACAAGAAACCTATTTTGAGATATTAGGGACTTGCTCTAAGCCATAATCCTTCAAAATAGTGAGGCTAGGACTTAAATGCTGGTCCATCTGGTTCCAAATCCTGTCATTTTAAAAATAATGTTCAATCATTTAAAGACCTAAGATATATGCCTCACTTTTTTGTAGTCACTTTTTTTCATTCATGAATGTAGTTATGTTCAGAAACTAATGATGAGGGTATGACATCAATGAAGTGCTAATTACACTAATTTTAGAATTCAATTGTATATGTTTATTTGAGGATAGATGTTATGGCTTCCATAGACTCCATGTGTCTTTGGTAAACTATTAGCATGGAATTGTTTCTCTATGTATTAAAACATTCAAGGTGAAGTTTTGATTGGTAAAAGCAAATGTCACAAATGATCGCCACATTTCTGCTTAAATATTCTGCAATAATGTCACATCACTGCAGTTAAACTGTAGGTAAAGCCACAAGAGACTACTCACAATTATTGCAAAATGATCCATTTCCATTTCCTCAGTGCAGAGAAACCATCAGCATCATACAGACACTTATAGAAAGTGGCCCAATGACCAAGATTTGACTCTCTGTGCCTCCTTGTCTCTTTCAAAACCATGAATACTGACTTTATAGCCTTTCTACTGAAACTCTTCCAACTTAGCCATCATTGATTTTCACTTTATAAAATACATGATCATTGCACACTGAAATGCATGCTCATGAGAAAAAAAATGATTGTGGAGAAATGTAAAATTAAAGCTTTAATTGAAAAATATTTATAAAAACTGGACAACAATGACTCATATCCTTCAGTAATTATTGAACAAAAAATATCCCCCTAGGATCAAAAAAGTAAAAGAGAGAACCATAACAAAACCCTGACAAATATTTCATGGAACCTAAAGGAACATAGATTTAAAATTGTGCCAATGACATCGCTGTGAGAACAGTGGAACCCCATTTTGCTCTTCCATTGACCTGCTTGGGGTAATCCTTGGTAGCTTTGTTAAAAATTTTCCTTTCATGTATATGTTCAGGGTCTCAACCTCTCCCTTGTGTCTTAAATCTATGATTGAAGAGGCTGCAAGTCATTTCCTAGCTGCTTAGCCCTGAAATAATCACACAGAAACTATATTTAAATTACTGCTTGACCCATTAGCTCTAAATTCATATTGGCTAACTCATATCTTAAATTTACCCATCTCCATTGATGTGTGCATCACCATGATGTTATGGCCTACCAGCAAAGTTTCAGCACATACACCCCCAGTGGCGGCTCCATGGCTTCTCTCTGACTTCATCCTTCTCTTTCCCAGTATTCAGTTTAGTTTTCCCCACCCAGCTCTGTTCCCCTATAGCTATGCTATAGGCCCAAACAATTTCTTTATTAACCAATGGCAATCACAGCATACAGAGAGAAATCCCACATGATCTCCCAATTTCTGTTTATATAAAAAGGAAAGTTTCAACTTTAACATAGTAAAATTACACTTAACAAAACAGTTATCAAGTAAGAATTGCAGTTCATAACTAACAAAAATTATATCTACTTTCTAACTATTCTTCTACTCATCAAAGACGCCAGAAGGATATAATATTACCTAAGTTAAGAGGAAGTACATTGTAAGCAACTTCCAAAACTCTAAAAATGACAGAGACATCATCTTGCTATCTGGACAGTCACTCAAAGTTCTTCTGTACCATTAGGGTATCCATCTTCAGCCTACAGGCCCATAGTGTCCAACAGACTTTTCCATGAAGCAGGAAACTTCAAAGACAGTTTCACCTATATTGGCAGTTTTTCAGTCACTTTCTTCTGTGCCTTGCAGAATGTCTAGCAAATTCTTTCATGAAGCAGGAACCCTGAAGGAGGTCTCACCTTTATGCATGTTCAGCAGTGTGTGGGTCCAGCATGTCCAGCTTATAAAGTAGTCCAGGCAAGAGCAATTTCTTGCCCAAATGTCTAACCAACTCCATAAGGAGCCTCTTCAATGCCCATCTTTCTCTTGAAGTAATTGCTGCTGCCAGGAGCAGATGTGTCTCACTGTCATGAAAAGTTCTAACTTCTCAAAAACATTTAAATACCATATTCCTCAGGTCTTTGAAAGGTTTGAAGAACAACTATCTAATTGAAATATATCTCTATATATCTAGAAAACCTAATATGACTACAAGCTTGAACATTATAGATGGTTATCTATTAACCTATATTTTTAGTTATACATTACATATTTAAATGAGCTGCACACACACTACCTTAATCAAAAGCAGAAATATACATATAACAGAATTGACATTAAATTTGTATTAATAAACCAAGACCCAAACCAATGCAAATATTCATCTCTATAGCATACCCCCTTTAAATATAAACAAACATTTATAAACAATATTTGGGAATGTAGGTGTAGTTTTCTCTAAACTGCTTCCTGCTGCTTATTGGACAAAGTAATTTTTTGAGGGGTGCACAAGGTAACCTTTCAGGGGGTATTGGTCCATCAAACCACATCAGTGTGGGAGGATTCCACAGGTTCTCATCCTCTGTGGAAACAAAGAAGAACTTCTTTTCCAAAGCAACATATCTTAGACCCAAATTCTGAAGTCAAGATACCTTTATAATATACATGCTGGTTTAGCTTAGCAGCCCATACAATGAAATGTCTCTCTGCACTTAGCTCCTTCACAGTCAAAAAATTTAAATACAACACAATAATATACGTAACACAGACTCTCTGTGTATTTTTTATATTTACAAGTCATATTTATTTTACTCCTTTTAATCTATGAGTGTCTTACTCTGTCTCTTTAAAGACTTTGTCTTATTTTTTTAAAAAATTATATTTACTTCTTATAACTCTCTGTACTTTTTTTCTTCTCTCTCCCAAGCCTATGCACATTTATCCAACACTGTGACCCACTTAGAGAACTTTTGTATCTGAATCTGTCTTATTGTGCATCTGTAATTCTTTACTGTCGTGATCGCTTTTTAAAATGCTAAGTGCTTCTTAAAAATTTAAGTTGCACCATGGCTAGGGGAAATACAGTACTGCTTGCTTACCCCACTCAGCCCAACATGGCAGAGCTGCTCGCCACCTCTGAGAGCCATGCACAATGCCCCATCTCCAGGCAAACACCCAGTCCATGTTGCCACTAAGCATAGCACATTGCTCACAAACCCCACTCAAATGCTTGGTCTCTTAAAAAAGTCAGAGGTCGTGCTGGCAACATGGCTCAGAAAGCCAGCATTTCAAAATAGTGTTGCTTTTTTACTGTGGCTGCTGAGTCAGGAAAACCTCTTTTAAAGAGGCCACAGCAGTCTGCCAGCAAGCAAAGCCCATTTGGGAAAATAAATGCAGCTAAACTTAATTTTTTTAGTGTCTAAAAATCCATTCCAACCTGTCTCCAGTTTTAAGTGAATTTTAGTTGGCCTCATGGGAGACAATTTGTTGAATGAAGGCCACTAGTTAGTTCCTGACAACTTAGCCCAGAAACAATCACACAGAAACTACAGTATTTAAATCACTGCTTGGCCCATTAGCTCTAACTTCTTATTGACTCTTATATCGTAATTTAGCTCATCTCCATTAATCTGTGCCTCACCATGAGGTCGTGTCCTATCAGCAAAGTTTCAGCATGTCTGTCTCTAGCAGTGGCTCCATGGCTTCTCTCTGACTCCACCCTTTTTTCCCCCAGCATTCAGTTTAGTTTTCCCCACCTAGCTCTGTTCCCCTATAGCTCTGCTATAGGCACAAAGCAGCTCCTTTATTAACCAATGGTAATCATAGCATACATAGGGAAATACCATATCATATCTATACATATGTAAAGAGATGGAGAAAGAAGCAAACTCAAGTTAATTCTGCTAGTTTCTCAATGATTCACTGAAGACAATCTTACCATAGACACATCAAATCTGTGGAAATCCATAGCTTCTATCTCCAAAAGAGAACACACAACTGAATTCTATAATTAATCTACATAGTAGCAGTTTGCAAATTATAAGTTATGAAATCAGTATTGAGTGTAGCAGTCCAGCTGTTCCCAGAATGTTAATTCCCACAGCTCAATCTCTATACCAACCTTCCCATTTGTTCAGTGCCTATATTCTCACAACCAAGCCTTACTTGGCAGCATGAAGCTTTATGAGCCAGTATCAGAATTGACCTTCAGAATAACTCTGTGGGGTAAAAATGATTCTCACTTAAAGATCAGGCAACCGAGACTCACAGAGACTAAGCGGCTCATTCAGAATCACACAGCTAGTAAATAGCAGTTTCATGAAAGCAATCTACCATGTTTCTAAACAAAGCTGAGTAATACTGTTATAGTACTTTTGTTTATCTTTAGATCTACGCATTAAGATTATTGTCTTCTTAAAGCAAACCGGGGCATATTTTTGAAGCCAAGGCATTAGAAGTTCCTATTGACTACAAATCTCTTACAGGGGAGGGCCACCCTTAGTAACACTTGACTTTGCATTTTGTGTTTTCTTTCTCTCTGCCAGTCTATTAAAATGGAAATGTGTCTGGAAAGATAAGACATAGAGCTAGGAATCTTTGTTCTAATTTGTCCAGTAACCGATTAGTTGTTTAACAACAGCAAACCTTAGGGTTTTTAAAAGACACTCAAAGAGTATGAAAATAAAAAGGAGATTAGAAAATATAAATATCTAAATTTCAACTTAGATTCTGGATCCTGGGATTTTTCTGACCCTCTATATCATGCACTGAGTGTCACTGGATTTCCAGTCCAATCTTCTTTCCAGGAAAAATGTTCTGGCGGCTTTTAGAACTCATCTTTGCCATATAGATGTGGTTCTTAATTCTGAAGCAGACAACAATAGAGACAGAAGAGGACAGTAACAAGCATTTCCTTACACCACTTTCATTTTTCAGCTGAATGAAGGAAGGAAGCTGATTGTCTCTCCTCAGAACTTCCCATCGGCCGCTGCACATCAGTTGCAGTTGATTCAAGTATATTAGTGTCAGAAAAGTCGACCAGAGTAACCCACAAACATAGAATTAATTCTGCTTTACCCACGTGATGTACATGCAGTATACATGAGTCATTAAGCTTTACAAACCTGAAACTCCAAATGGTCCAGTATTCCCTGAATCATCAGTGTCTCTGAGTCCAGAACTAGTCCTGATAGTACCACTGCATCTGTCTTAAGTGTAGGAAACATCAGACGTTCAGCTTAGTAGTAAGACTTGTCCTTTCTGCTTTAGAAATCTCTGATAGTAGCTTATCAAAAGGAGTTTCATAAGTTGCTTATTTTTATGGAATTTTTCTGTCTCAGCAGAAATGAAGGCTTAGCATAATAATTCTTCCTGAAAATACGAATCACAATTTATCAGAAAAAGGGATCTTTAATAAAGTTGGTAGAAAGCAAATTACATTGAATTATATTGTATTGTCAAACATTTTAAAATTAGTTCCAAGTAGCAATTAAGAGAAAGGTGCATTTACCAAATACAAACAACAAAAATATAAAACAAATAAATTTAAAAACCATAAGTCAATCATATTTAGTATTTTGGTCAATATGAATGAACAAGTCATATATATTTGATAATTTTGTTATAAAACCTTCTAATCAGCTACATAGGACTCTAGTACTACTGCTATTAAATTCAGGTTGATTTCCCCTAAGATCCATCTGTATTGTCATTTGGATCTTTAACAAATCCAGCTGAGTATTGATCTACAGCTATTGATTTACACAGGAGGTGAAACAGCTTTCAGTACTTTCTATGGTTCCCTTTGGACAGAGTCCATGGCTCTAGGTTTTATAAAGATATACGAGTTGAGAAATACAAATATATCGTGTAATATTGAGATGAAGATTAGGCAATAATAATAGGCTTCCATTAAAATGCATTTCTTGTATGAGTCAGAACCCACAAATAAAAATATACTCTGTTATGAGAACATACGCATTCTGAGCCTATCAAAGGACTTGAAAGAAATCCATCAGATTCTGTCATCCTGGCTCCTCATCTTTACCTTGGAGCATTTGAAGGTATACCTATAGAAGCAAAAGAAGAAAAATGTCATAGAAATTATACAGTACTTTGTACTACAGGAAATTTTTCTCTACGACACTCCTCAAAAACAATGCAAAACAGCCTCTGTAAAAGTCTCATTGAATGAGCAAATTGTAAGAATGTTTTTAGTACCGTTTGTATATAATAATTTTACTGAGTTTGTGTCAAGGTTACTCTACATATTTTGGACTTCCTGAACTTGCTACCCTCTTGCTTCAATCTCTTAAGTACAGCAATTACAGGTGTTCACCTCCAAATTAAGGTTTTTCCTGTTAAGGATTTTGTTTTTGTTATTATTCTCTAGCCTCCAGTTGTTTTCCTATTCTCATAACCAGTTTACACTCCCAAATCCATGTGCCTTGTTTTTAAATATACTGAGTCCACTTACACATGCAGTCACAGCCACCATGACCCTGTCAATATGGCACATTTGGGGGTTTTTCAGTTCTTTGGTCATATTTTTTTTTTCTGTCTCCTCCTTTGTTATGATACCTGAGCCTAAGAAGTAAAGGGTTGTGATTCAGGTGTTCCATTTATAGCTAACATCCTACAGTCTCTTATTCTTTGTAGAATGATTAGTTGTGAGTCTCTCTATATTTTGTCATCCTCTTCTAAAAGAATCATCCTGATAAGAATTGAGTTAATCTATGGGTATTAAATATAAGAACTTGTGATACAACTAACTAGCATGTCCATTTAGCAGAATACTATCTTAAGTATTCCTATAGTGTTTGCAATTAACCAGCCACGAATTTTTGACTTGCTTCTTGGTATCAGGCATAAATTCTATCTTGTGGAGCTGGACATAACTTTTATCAGGGAGTGGTTCGCTATTCTCATAATGTTCATACCACTATTTCACGAGGGAATGTATCTCACCAGGACAGTCATTACTGTAGCTTGCAAGGTTTGAAGTTAGATAAGGTTGTTGATAACTTTTATCCTCCTGTAGTGTGCATAGTACCTCCAAGTACTTTGAAAAATACTGAGTAGGACTGAAATTTCTAGGTAAGTACATGCTTAATTTCTCATTGTCCCATGTCCCAAGCACATGGTGTCTTCAGCTGTAGACTCTTAATATCAAGTTCAGTTCTAGAGTAAAACCAAGTATACTGGCAATAGCCTATCATGTCTGGGTGGTGTCTATAAAATTCCATGAACTAATAACATGAAAATAAGTAAATCATATCTGGCCTTGGGCTTTTCATTTGATTTTCTACAGTCTCTAGGAAAGGAATTGTCCTCCAATAGTAGCATATCTCCCGTCATCCTTCTCTTCCATGTGTGTCTTATAAAAGTTTCTACAGGAGTCATTTTACAGATGGTATTTTGAAAGGACTTTAGTTTTACTAATCATTTCTTAACTTATTGCTGTTTATAGCTAAATACTATGCCACTGTATATATGATATATTTTCCTTGTCCATCAGTGATTCCATTTCTTGACTGTTGTTAATAGAAAACAATGAACACGTTTATCAAGCATGTTTGTAGTACAGTGCGGAATCCTTGAGGAATACACCCAGTGGTGACACACATAGTTCATATGATAGATCTCTTAATAGATTTTTAAGGAAATTCTCACACTACTTTCCTTAATAGCTACACAATTTAAAACTAGAAATCAACAATTATTACCTCTTTCCCTTTCTCCACGACCACATGAGCATCTTTTACCACTGATTTTGCTTTTGTTGTTTTATATTAGCCATTTTTATTTGAGTGATACTAAATCTCAAAGTAGTTTAAATTTTCATTTTCCTGATGTCTAAGAATTTGTTTAAATTATTTATTTCATCTTGGCTTAACTTCACCAGGCCATATGCTTCTAGAATTTGATCTATTTCTTTTAGATTTCTCAGTATAGTTAAAAACAATTTTTTAAATATATCAATAGAATTTCCTGATTTTCATCAGTGTCTGTTATAATGTCTCTTTGTTCATGTCTACTAAATTTCTTTTTCTATTTTCTTTCAGCTAATTTGGCTGAAGGTGTGTCAATCATATTTTAAGACAAACTCTTCATTAGACTGGTTCTCTTTTCAATTTATGATACTATTATGCTTATCCCTTTCTATTTAATTTTTTTAGAGATTTTGTTGTTGTTGTTTTTGCTACTCTTATGTTTCCAAGACTTTCAGGTACACAATTGGATTACTAACTTGAGATCATTCAAATTTCTTGATATAGACACAGTGCTACACTCCTCTCTCAGGATGGCCATCATTATGATCTAAAGATTTTGACATGTTTTGTTTTCATTTTCCTTCAGTTCTAGGAGTGTTTTCATTTTCTTAATTTCTTCAGTGGCATATAACAGTAATGAGCTATTTTGCTTAGTTTCCATGGTTTAACGATTTCCTGTAGTTTGTGTAGTTGTTGATATCTAGCTTTGCTTCATGTGATCAGATATAACAAAGGATGACATTTTAAGTTTCTATATTGGTTGAGATGTTGTATTGTAATACATGGTTAATTTGGCAGTAAGTTCCATGGTATTCACAGAAAAATGTGTTGTTATATTTGTAGACTTCTCCAGATGTTTATTAGATCTATTTGACATGCAATGTTTTTTATTTCCCATACTTTTAGTTTTTGTGCAGATGATCTGTCTACTGGGGACAGTAGGGTATTGAATTTGCTCAAAATTACTATGTTGTGCATAATCTGTGGTTCTAGGCCTAATAGTACATGTCTTATGGAATGTGGTGTTCCTGTGTTTGCTGTGTATTTGTTGAGACTCTTATTTTAACATATATAAAATTATCTTCTTTATATCTTCTGATCAGTTTCAGTTTGAGTCTATTTTTAAAGTAGCTATACATTTTTGTTTTCTAAGTTGACTGCTTGTGATACCTTTCTCCATCTTTACCCCAAGGCTGTATCTGTTAATTCTGAGGTACATTTCCTGGATGCAGTAGAAAGAGGGATCCTATTTTCTGATCCCAATTTATATCTTTTGCCTTATTTTTAGAGGGGGATTAAGATCATTAATATTAAGACTATTATTTCAAGAATACGCTAAATCTGAGCATTTTGTCAACTGTGAGGAATGTTTTAGGACTCTTGTTTAACTGTCCTGATGCTGTTCATCTATGCCATGTGAATACATGAATGCATTTTTCCTTTTCATCAAACTGAAGTATTCCTGTAGCATCCTCTGTAGAACTGGCAACATCATTACAGCTTCATTTAATCTATGCTTACCATGGGAAGTTTTAATTTCTACGCCAATTTTATTGACTCATTTTCTGATGATAGTAATCTGAGTTGAGAGTTTATCATCTTTCAGAACCTGGAAGGCATCTTTTGGCCTTCTATCTTTAGAAGCTTCTGTCTAACTGCAAATTATTCCAAGGACTGACCTTTATATATGAGTATACTTTCTTTTCTTGCAGCTTCTAAAACCTTTTCTTATTCTGTTTTTCAGTGTTTTAACTCTATGACATGGGGGGTCCTATTTTGCTCCTATTTGTTGTTATGAAGGCTTCTTATACTTTTCACAAAGGGTCTGGGAAATTTTCTTCTACCTTTTGTTGAAATTATGGTCTATGCCTTCACCATGGTGCTGTTCTTCGAATCAGATAATTCAAAGATTAAATGCTTTAGTGGTGTTGCAAGGATCTCCTTTCCCATGTTCCTTTTTTTTTTTCTCCCATATTTCTCAGACCTTACTGGGTGATCCAGCTATTCTTCTTCATCTTCCAGCCCTGACTCTATGATTTTCATATGATCCATTCTACTGAATTTTTTTGCATTTCTGGCATCATTCCACTTTGGCATTTCTTCAGCAATTATATATTTTTATTGAATTCTATTTTTGTATCTTGGTATGCATTCTATATTTCATTGAGCTCTTCATTTTTGCTCTCCTGGCATATATTCATATCCTATTTCAGTTGGTTGAACATAGTTATAATCACTATTTTACATTCCTTTTCTGGAAGATCTTTCAGGGATTTTACCGATGTTTAATTAGAGAGGGGTAGATCATGGGTAGGCTTCTCCTGCTATTTTTTTTTTCTGCTCTGGAGTTTGCTCATCTGAAATTGTGCGTTAGTCAAATCTTTCTTCCTTTTTGCTCAAATTGCTTTCCTGTTTTCAGTGAAGGTTTGTACAAAATTAAAGAGAGAATTTAGTGTAAGAAATTTGAGGCTGGCTGGTGGTGGCACACACCTTTAATCCCAGCACTCGGGAGGCAGAGGCAAGTGGATCTCTGTGAGTTTGAGGCCAGCCTGGTCTACAAGAACTAGTTCCAGGACAGGCTTCAAAGCTACAGAGAAACCCTGTCTCGGAAAAAAAAAAGGAAAAGAAAAAGTATTTGAATTTTTTTCCTTTTGTGGAACTGGCAAAAATGGATGTCATGCTCTGCCTGGGCAGACACAATCCAACTGTCAGCGCTCTCCTCTCTGGTCCCCTTCTCTGTTCCCTTCTCCACCCTTCTTCAAGTGCTGTTTAACCAGTAGATCTCTGGAAATTGTCTCTATAGTAAGGGAATTTACATGGTTGATGACAGGACTCATCTAGGGGTTCTGGGAAGAAAAATCCAATAGTAATGGGTGTCTTATATTGTAGGAAGGAGTGGGCATACTATGAAACATGGGAGAATAGAATCCAGATTAACAAGGGGATCTGGAAGAACTTGAAGGCAAGATCACTTGAAAGAGTCAGGAGGCCTATGGGGTGAGAAAAAGCAATGACTATAGGTCAGGTAGAGAGGTTCCAGAAAAGCCAGAGGTCCTTGGGATAGGGAGGAGTCAACTTGGTAACACAGGGAAAGAAGGGCATCAATGGTCCTATGGGGCAGAAAGGAATCAGCCTACCAATGGGGTGCAGAGACAGTTAAGTCTTGGAACAGATAGACGGTCCTTTAGGATGGGAAGAAACTGGCTGACCTTGGGAGAAAGGAAGAAAGGAAGCAGGAGGAAAGGAGTCCTGAAGGCATATGGTTTTTTTGTACAGATTTTATGTCCTGAACCATTGCTGAATTCATTTATTGACTTTTGGAGTTTTCTTAAGTCTGTTTGCCTACTTTCTTTCACATCTGGACACCTTTTATTTCTTTCCTGCATTTTATTGTTCTGAATTTTGGCACTTTGTTAAATTTACATGGTGAAAGTTTGAAACATTATTATACTCTCCCAAATCTTCAAAGTAGTTTTGACTTTCACTATTCAGCACATGGTTATCTATTAAAATATCATATATCTTCTTTCTGTTGTTACTATTTTTTCAGAGATTATATCATAAAGGGATAATGAATTCATCAAATGCCCTTCAAAGACACTTTAATGATCCAATTTTTTGTCTCCCATCTTGTAATATCTTGTGTCACATTTATTGATTAGTTGTTACAAATGAAGGCTGCAACCAAAGATGATTCTCTGGAACTCAGTTAGTGCAAACCTCCTACCAGCAGCAGGCAGAGAATTTACATAATATGACAAAAGTTAACAAGTTTCACTGGTCCATGCCTAAAATATAGCATCTCGAGATGACTATTGCAACAACCAGCAATAAGTTAGACTTATTTATTTATTTATTTATTTATTTATTTATTTATTTATTTATTGAGACAGAGTTTCTCTGTGTTGCTTTGGAGCCAGTCCAGAAGACTTATTGATGCCACAATGAAGCAGTAGGGTTAATAGTTCCAGTCCACCAATGTGGGCGACATAATGGGGACTAGTAGATAACAAAGAAACATAGAGAAAGATGGGAAACCTGAAAAGCAATATAAGAGAGGGACGGTCAACAATGTTGTTGTAGCTCAGTTTTCATGGACACAGTTTAGTGTCCACTTCCTTGTACAAGAAATTGAGAAGCATTTTTACAAATGATTTACATAGAAATCAAGAGCAATTTTTTTAAAGGTCTAAGAAGAAATGAAACAGTAAATTAGCTACCTGAGGGCAGTGTAGGTCACTTAGAGACTAATATGTGTTGTGTTACTCATTTATGTACACACATACCTTTTAAAACAAATAGGATGTTTCTTTCAGAGAAGAGAAATAGGACAAATGATATCTGAGACACTTATATAACACAGACTTTGCAACAAATGTATAATTTGATCTTAAATTCTCCTCAATATGCTTTAAGATTAAAGACTGAAATTTTAGTTAAAACCAAGTGATTAAAAAACATGCATTGTCTAGCATATCTATGCCTTTAAAATTCCATAAATTGTAAAAATTCTTACTTAACTACTGATATGTAATTCACAAATACTAAGAAAATGGTCAGTGGTAGAATAATGTCCATCCCAAGCAAGAATAAAACCAGAAAACCCCAGACATTCTGGGTGGCCTACATTGACACCACATAGCATAAACTTGGAAGTAGTCAAGTGCAGTGGGCATTCACCATGGCTATAAAACTACTTTCTCTTTGATGTCTTCCTTCTGAATCATCAAAATGATTTGTCAGAGTGAAAATTTCAGGGGTTATGTTCCCTTGGTGGGACTGAGTGGGTTTACTTGAAAATCATATGGTGTTATTTTCTCTCATTCTTCCACTTAACACTTATTTACTGATAAACATGTTTGCACCTGGGAGCATAAGGATAACCATGACTTGGATGTTCCCTTGAGTACGAAGAAAATCTAATGGAACTGTATGCAGTCAAGAGGCCAACATGTAATCCCTCGGGGGCCAGGACATATAACTCTACCCTGTGTAATTAAGTAATAGTTTCAGGGTAGGCAGGGAAGACTATGTAAAGCGAACATCTGTGGTTTGAATAGGAGACAGCTAAATAAAAATAAAGAGATGAGAAGAGCAGACTCGGTCCCTGGAAAAATGACTTTGAAACAAAAGAGGAAGGGTCCTGTGACACAAGACTAATGAATTCTTTGCTGAACTAAATAAGAATTAAATAAATCACTTCCTACATACTTGATTTCCTACCAATTTGAGTGGGGAACTAAAATGAAAAAGATCACCAGTGTTGATGGAAAATCTCCTTTCCATAGCTAATATATTTGTTAACATGATAAACTCCATGATTCATATTGCATGTGTTTATGTTTACTCCATTGGGTCTAAATTTCCAACAATATTGGGGTATCTGTCTTGTTCTTTCAACTTCTGATCTTTATGAATAGAAAGAATGGGAATCATATTATGATTAAACTTATTCAAAAATTACTCAAAACCTTTTATTTTTCATGGTAAGAATCAGGGAAAAATCTGGGGAAGGAAATTCTAACACTTCAGACTCAGAGTTCTCCAAGGGACTTAGTGCCTAGTCTCAGATCCTCTCTCTCTCTCTCTCAATTTCTCTCTCTCTCTCTCTCTCTCTCTCTCTCTATGTGTGTGTGTGTGTGTGTGTGGTGTGTGTGTGTGTGTGTGTTTACTTGTTCTGAGAAGACAGCCCTCCTTTCCCCTCCTTTCTGACAATATGTTTTTTTTAATTAACCTCAGGGGAAATTTCCTAAGAACTAGGTATACTTCACACCTAGGCTCTCCTGGCAGTAGTATTGTTTTCCTATGCTTGAATTATGACGGCAAAATCTTAGTAGTTTGTTCTAATTTGTTTCATATAAGGTATCTGAAGGAATGAAGAAGGTTGAGTTTCCATTTTCCTACTCTCTGGGGTAAAGAATAGTTATTTTAAACAACCTTGTTAAGCACAGAATGAAAGTGATAGTGGGTGTTTCTGTCCATGAAGAATGTGGTTTACTTCACAGCTAGTAATGTGAAATGGGTTCAGTGGAGTCCAAGCCTCTGCTGCTTACACCTCTGTGCTTAAAACAGTCTTCCCCTGCATGTCAATTCTGGGCTCTAGGGCCCATTAGGACTGAGATATTTACCACTAATGTTTTACTTAAGTCAAGAGAGCACAGTGTTAAATCCTTATACAGAACCTTGAAAACATATACCACTCCACTTTTCTTAATATCTGAAAAGAGGTTCCATCTAGAAAAATCGAAAGAAGTTCAAAACAAAAATTTAAACTTAATAAACTCATGTGGTATCTTTGTTCTGTCAGGTACCAAGTGTATGTTCTTTAAAAACCAAACAAAAACACATAATCTGAGGGTCAGTATCAGAGTTGCACTAAATTCCCATTCATACTTACTAATACACAACCCACAGTGTTATAAGAGCAGAAGATATGAAACAACAAAGTGTTTCAATATAGGACTGAATGTGTGTTTGTTAGGTAGTCCCCCTCCAAAAGCTCAGGATATGTGAACATACTTCCAAATGAACAACCGGTGACTCAAAATTGCTAAATCAATCTATTACTTGTAAATGCACGTGTTCAATAATTTTTCCACCAATAAATGTTTTAACTGTTTTTTTCTGATTTTTATAATTACCAAAGAGAATTTAAGATGCAAGAGATAGTGTGTCACTTCAACCACATGCCTGGTGATGTGAGATATTTACAAATGGCATCATGACACAAATCATGCATGAGACTATCACTGACATAAGCTTTGCAGATGCACGTTGAACTGAGCTGCTCCATTGTGCAATGCTCCAGGATGCTTTACAGAGTAGCACTGTTCTGAAAAAAAATAACTTTGTCTTATATTTAAAAAAAAAAGAACTCTGAAAGATCCTGGAATGCCATTTCTTTCCAAAAGAGTAGCCATATTTGAATTTTCTTAGCAGCTTGCTGAGAGAGTGCAAAGCTAACAAGAATCAAAACAGACTCTTTACATAGTTTGTTTGGGTCTAGAGGAAATCTGTCCATGAGCTTTTGTGAGGGGGCCAACATGTCAGCATATGCCTGACTACAGTGAGTTTATCTTTCAATTGATTTAGTCCATTCTGGGGAATCAAGATGATGCAAGAATATGGCACATAACCAAATTCATTCTCTTTCATTGACAGAAATGATAGAAATGTATTTATTTTTATGGTTCACTTAATGAGAAACAACAGCATTTGAGACTACTTTTAAATTCCTACTGTAGTTATCCTGTCCATGCTTTTTAGCTGTTGCTAAGATTTTGGCTAATATGCTCTCAATTAATAGTATTGCTTGTCAGTATCGAAGAATGGCGTGAATCCATAGTTCCATTTCTTGGAGTTTACAAACAAGCTCATGAAATGCGTGTTCTGTCAATGGACACTTTGGTTTTCTCAAAATTCTTGAAGCTGGGCTGCAAAGGTAGCATCCACGCTTTGTGACAGGTTTAAAAACCCTCCTTAGAACATGTTGTTCTCTGCTTCTTTGGCATGCGTAAAGAGCAGCAGTATGAATTAAAGCTAAACTGGGATTAGGCAGCTGAGTTGAAGACACCTTAGGCTTGTACTCACAATTTCTCCAGCTTTTGTATCAGACACAGTCTGTAAAGACTATGACAGCAGGTGCCAGGGAGGCATCACTAAAGCAAAACTAGGAATTGAACATTTAACCCAGTTTGTCTTCATGGAATATAAAAAAAATAATTCTGGATTCACGTTACCAGAATGATTTGGGGAACATGTAGAACTGAGATCTCATAAAAGGAAGATAGACATATCAAAATATGGAACTGTCAGTGCAATAAAGAAAAGAAAACAAAATATTAATGCAATATGAGTGAATCTTATTACTGCCCTGGTTTTTATTAAACTGGTTTTCATTAAACTTGTTGTATGAATCAACCAGTATTAATTAAGAACCTAAGAATTGTGTACTGTGTGTGTCTTTCTATTTCTATCTGTTTGTCTTATTTGTGCTGTTAATTAGAGGAGATACCCATTTTTTAAAAGGAGAAAATGAAAGAGCTGGTGATATGTCTCAGTTGTTTGGGACAATTAGCTGTTTTTCTAGAGGATCTGGATTTGATTCCCAGCACCCACATAGTGGTTTACAATCATCTGTAATTACAGTTCTAGGGAATCCAATATCCTTTTCTGGTTCCTGTGAGAACAAGTATGTAAGTGCTACATACATATACATGCAGGCAAAATATCTATATACATTAAACAAATACAGAGGACTGGGGTCTAATGACTTGACACAGGTAAACTTGTTTCTAGTTGAACCTTTACCAAATGGCTTTGAAACTCTGAAGAAAGCATCGACAGGTCTCAAAGTCCATGTGTATTTATACTTGTATGTACATGTACCATGTACCTATGGGCATTAAGGCCTTAGGAGGATCTTGAGTGACCCTCATCACCCTCCATCTTATTCTCTTAGACTAGACCTTTTTATTCCTCAGTTAGGCTGTCCCAAGTCACAGTGATCCTTCTGTCTCCTTTCCAGTCCTGGGGTGACTGGAGTGTTTGCTTATGCCAGGATTTTATGAGCCTTGTTGGGAATCTGACCTCAGGTTCTCAATCTCATTCAGCTAGCACTCTTTGTCACTACGCCATCATGTCAGCCCATAGCTTGTGTAGTCTTTTGAGAGTATAAGTAAATTTTGTTAATTATATACTGTGAATTCCTTAACTATAAAATGGAACAGCTTAAGAAGAGGGACTGTAGGGCTGGAGAGATGGCTCAGAGGTTAAGAGCATTGCTTGCTCTTCCAAAGGTCCTGAGTTCAATTCCCAGCAACCACATGGTGGCTCACAACCATCTGTAATGAGGTCTGGTGCCCTCTTCTGGCCTGCAGACATACACACAGACAGAATTTTGTACACATAATAAACAAACAATTTTTTTAAAAAGAAAAGGGGTGTATAAAACCCAGCCAACTGCACCCTGAATGTCAACAAACAGAACACAGCCATCAAAACTGATAGAGTTCCTTCTCTCTTCACTATTTTTTTCCAGATCTTTGTCTTCCAGTGAATACTGTGCCTGAGCACCAGGATCAAGAAAGTCACCATCAGTTGTTAATCCCTTTATTGACTGTCCTCCCTTTAGTACCCACGGACTCCTCGCTCTCTATCACGTTCCCCACCTAATTGTCCTGCCCTGGAGTGCTGATATTAAAGGCATGTGCCTCCCACATCTTCTTTATCTCTATTTCATACTTGATGCTAGCTTTGCTGAGATAGAGTCACTCTGTATTCCCTCTGAATCCTTCATCCTTCTAACACTAACACTTTCCCTCTCTGACGTGCAGTCTTGTGTCAAAGTTATGCGATATAGAACATATAACATGTTCAGGATCTCTGGATATTGATCATGGCTGTTGAATGGCCTCGAAGAGAAATGCTGAATTAGAAACTGGATGCAGTGGTGACCAAGACACTGAGATTGTGGTTAGAAGCCATCCTGGGCTAACAAGTGAGAATCTTATGAAAACAAACAATAAATAAGCAAAATAAGTGAATTACAAAAGTAAGGTTTACTAAGACAAACCCTGTAGTTTCAGTGAAGAAATATCTGAATTCTTATGCCAGAATAAAATTGGTGTCATTGTGACAATAATATATATTGAATATTAATGAATTAAGATAGCACATAAACAAACTTATAGAAGATTTTACAAAGAAATATAAAGATCTGTAGAGTAGATTCAATATGCATTCCTCAAAGAGGAAAGGATATTCAGGATGTAAAAGTCATATCTAGATGATGCTATAATAGTAACTGAAGCTGAACAAATCTCTATACAGAGAGTAGTAAAGACAAGAGCGGAAAGTCAGAGTGGAATCGTACTGCAGAAGAAGACTCTGAAGCTTGGACTGATGAACCTGTACTTGGTCCTCTAGAAGCCAGCCTTCTCTCCTTTCTTTTCCTTATGTACCTCCAAGACCAGCTTTTGGCCCTATTTTCTCTCCTTCTCCATCTGCCTCTTGGTGGAGAGGTGCATGCATCTGTTCTGAGTCTCCTGTCAATTTCTCCATGAGGCAGATGGTCGATTTCTGTTTCCAGACTTTGCCAGACCCCCCTGAGTTTCTCATCCTCTGTCCCTGGGGATTTATTGCCAGGGTGGCAACAGTTACCATGTGGCAGATGAGACTACAGAATAAGTTTCAGCAGATGAATTCACCCAGGAACCATCCAGCACGTTTGCTCCTGCCCTTTTCAATAGGCACCACACTCGTCTAAGATTGGCGGATGAAGAAGGCAAACACAATTTAGACCTGCACTGCAGTGAATCATGTTCAATGTTTTTTTCTTGAGTTAGCAATCCTGTTTCTCTTCCCTGGAAAGATTTCAGTATAGGATTCTTCATTTTGAATGGGCCAAAAAGACAAAGAAGTTAACGCTGTGCCTGTTTTTGAAGTTGAATTTATTATGGTCCCATTTAATCTTATATATAGCTGAATCAAATCACAGCATCACCACCCGGATTTTCTAGTGTACCTCTCCAACAATATCCAGGGCCGTTTAAGAGTCCTTTCTCTTTTATCTGATTCAGACAGATCATTACTCCTCATGGGTATATCTGCATTTATTAGTTAATTAGTTAAACCCAAACTGTGTTTAACTAAGAGAATCATATGTTCCTTATCTAGACCACAGTTTCTAATTCTTTAAGGACGACGTCAAACAAACTATCTAGATCTATAATAATAGATTGACACAAATTGGGTGGTCATCAGTCAAGTACAGCCAACCAAAACTGTGATAAATTCACATATGTTTATTGTTCCACAGCACGTAGAAATATGGAAAGTCCAGTTGTGAGTAGTGCTCTATGTGCAAAAGGGTTATACATAGATCTACTATACTTTATATATTCTCCACATGAGGAAGTGACATGGGTTGAGTACTATGTATAGATACGAAGCTTCACTATGTACAGTAAGTCTGCAGTTACTACAAATCATTTAATTAGAATGTGCTCAGTACAGTTCTAATACGCTGAACTCCCAGGGTTCTGACAGGGCAGGTTTTCTTTCCAGCTAAAGTTGGATTATTACTGACGTATAGGTACAAGAGTTACAAGGCTTGTAGACAACCATTTCAAATGAAATCTCTCTAATTTCAATTCACTACTCCAGACTGGTTGTTCCTTTGTAGTGGATTTAGGTAGAAGGTGGATAGGAAAGATAAGTAGAAAGCAGGGGCCAAAAAAGAAGAATATCATATATAAGCATAAAATCTATTTAGAATTGGAAATTGAGAATATCATCATGAGAAAAGATGCACTTTTCTCTTTCTTTTTAAAAGTTTGGCGTCCTTCTTCTTTTGGGGGTTCAGTAAGATTTCAGTTTTCTTCAAAGTTTTTGAGATGATTGCTTCAAGCATACCACTAAGTACTAAGCATTTCTCTCAAATATCATAATGTTATTTTTAAAAACAAGAAACAGTTTTAAATGAAGATAATGTTTTTAAAACATCAAAAAATAAAAAAAAATGGACCTCAATCTCCTTCCAGTCCCCTTAAGAGCAGACCTTCTCCGTGTATATTCAACACCACAGCTCACCTGTCCCATATCAACTCTTTGTGATTGAATACATTCTGACTTATAATTTAAAAAAAGGAAATAAATTAAAACAGAGGCACAGTCCTAGAGTCTTTGCACAAGTACATTTGCACACAGATATGCATCATTCCTCTCTACATTCATTATCATCCATGAGAGCATACCCTGCCACAGAGCTCAAGGCTTCATTCCGTTTCAGAATCCTAACTTCCCTGAGGAAGACGTGGGGAGACAGAATTTGTAGGAAGAGAATTGAAAGCTACAGCTGTAACTCGGAACTGTTAGCACAACCCACAGACGCACACGTGGGGAAGGCACCTTGAGTGTAAGCGGTAGCCCCTCCCAGTACAACTGTGCTCGCTTCTCGGTCATCCACAATTTTGTCAAAATGCCTTCTCAGACATATTTCTCACTAGCTGATTTTTAGAGAATTTATGAATGTCTAGACAAGGTCTCTCAAGAGAGTCAAGAGCAATGACAACTTTTCTTACCAGAAATGGAGACATTTTGTATCACTTCTGCCAAACTCCACTCTTGGGCGTCATTCTAGTCTGTTTTCAACTGGCGTGTTTGAGTCATGGACTTAAAATTTTAAGTATTGTTTATAGTTTTCCTTTGTTTTCTATATGAGTGCACATGAAGGCAATCCATATTTTAATGCCCCACCAAAAACAAAACAAAACAAAACACCATACGAGAAAGTTGCAGAAGGTGATGAAGGTGATAAATGCTTCATTGTGTAATACAGTGAAATTCTCAAGAAAAATGAAAAAAATTAAAAGGCATAAGTGAACATTATTAAACAAGGAAAACACTACAAAAAAATGTGGTCTTAATTAAATCTTAGTAATCATTTGCACATGATATACTTGAAATGAAGGTAGCATGGGCCCTGAGTCAGGCACTAAACCTTACAGTGTCTTACATTACACCTTATTGAAAAAGCTTTTGTGACCCAATAAATCTCTCTGTCGACACAATTAACCGAATCAGACCAAATCAAACCGAACTAGAAAAACTCAAGGTTTAATGGATGCCAGTGCTCCCGAGTGGCATTCCAGCTCCCTGGTGGCATTCCAGATCCCTAGAGAGTAGATAGGGAGGAAGACCGGAAACCACGTGTTTATGAGGGGAGTGCAGTTTAAATACCCTGTTGGAGTGATCTTGAACATCTGTGGGGAGTGGTCACTGTTTGGCGGCTTTCTCGAAGGTGAAGTCTGGACTGATGAAACTGTCACGGGAGGAGGCTTGGGATGGAACTTCCACGTGAACATTCCACACTCTTTGGATATATGGATGCCAGGAGCTGAGGTGAAGCTTTAATCCGAACACTTATGACCCAGACCGCTTAGCCCTGTAGAATAGACGCCTAACACCCAAGGACTGGATACTAGGATATTCCGCTACCAGGAAGTGATACCCACGGAGATAATGTGCCCTGGCTCTTGGCGCAGTACATTTTTAGAACTAAGCAGCTGATTTTATTTTCTAATGAAAAAAGATCTCTAAGTTTTAATTGTACTGTGAGAAGGGGGAAAAAATCCCATTTGCAATTGAATCCAATTACAACTCATTTGTGATTAAGATTTGGTATTTAATATTGATGGATTTGTATTGTTTTCTTGTTGCTCTCTATGGAGAATTCAATGTGAACAATATATTGAACAAAGAATACGCAAATGCCTATTGTTTCTTTACACTACAAATATTGGATAGGATTCATAGTGTAACTACAAAAGAATCATTTGTTAAGAGTAGTTTAAATAAAAGCATGAATATGCATAAATGAACACCAGAGCTTCTGCCTAATGGAATTCCATAGAAAGACATTACACAGCATTTACATAGAGACTGGAAGTGAGGAACACAGTTATTTACCTTTTCAAATTTCATAACATTCTCTGGACAAAGCACCATAGAGAGATTAAACTTCCTATGTGGTGTGGTAAGAGATTTACTCCTAGAAGCTGTTTGGTTTAAGCGCTAAACAGTTTTCAGTCATTCAGCTTTACTACTGACAAACACAATTTCTTCCCAATCCATCCTGCATCATTTTATTCCAAGTTTTTGACAATACAAGATGGGAGAATGTGTTTGTAAAGGGGAGAAAATAATATAACGTCACAAAAATTTGCTTGAGTAATAGCAGGAGGTAGTTGAGAAATTAAAGGCCAGGAACATAAGGTCACTAAATTTATTCTGTACCCAAAATGTACTTTAAAGGTATCTAAATATTAATGGGGGAAACACTTATATCCATATTGCCTTTTAAGAGACTGAAGGCAGAACTATGTGATTCTTAATAGTTTAGAAGACAAACGACTGAAGAAAATATAGACAAAAATAATTGAAGGGAATATATGCAAAATTCATGATTATTTTTCTAATTTGAGAATTGTATTAACATTTTATTCTTTGTTCTTTTGAAATTTCACAATTTGTAGAATGGGTTTGCATTATTTTCTGAACTGGGAACATGTGCAATGGTCTTCCGAGAACACAGTGTGTTTCTCCTATATAAAGTAAGGTACTTACCATCCCAAGGGAAGAAAAGGGGCTGTCAGATGCTCATTTATTATGACCCGTTTCAGTGAAAATGTAGAAGCAAAGAGAGGGAATCGGGAATCGAGGTGATTACATTCGCATCAACAAAACTGTAGCCATCAGTACTGCTAGCCAAGGCTCATTCCTTAACAATCACTTCAGTCTACTCAAATGTCCTCAGCCAATCCCTAGTGCCCATGATTCAACTGATAGACTTGGTCTTCCAATATTCCTGTACTTTCTTCCCAGCAACCTCAATCAGTTAAGCTTTTGAGTCAAGTCTGCCCCCAGGGGAATAGTCTTCCCATAATATTTTGGTATTTTAAGATAGACTCACATTAGTAGATTTAACAAATCACAACTTTCTTGAACTTCCATCAATGTACCTCCTTGAGTACATTGCTCACAATGAGATGACAACTCTTGACACCCCATAAAATGTTTCATGCTGTCAACAAATGCTGACGCAATGTTACTTTTGCGGCTGTTTCTTAGACCAGGAATGAAAATTGAGTTCTCAGAGGACTGAAAGTGGTGGAGAAGACAGTAGATTAGGTGTTAAAAGACTGTAGCCTTTTAAATGAAAGAGGAAACTTATTCCTAAGTATTGTATGGAGAAAACCAATACATCTTATGTTTTAAAAAATGTGAAAACAGTATTCTCAACAGGAACTAAGCTAGAAACTGAACTGAAGGTTGCTTTTACATTAGTAGAAAATATTTCCTGTAAAAACTCATTACTTGATCATAATTTCAAATAACATCTAGTATACAGGACCTCATTTATGAATGAGCAAAAGTATAAACTTAGACAGAATTAAATGTCTAGAATGAACACTATGAAGTATGTGGACCCTTTAAATTGCCCAAGATTGCTTACACTGTGAATCTCTTCATATGTAATGCTCTGTCATATACTGAATTTCCTTAATAAAATGTTAAAGAAAAAAAGGGGTTTTTTTTAACCTAGGCATTTTGGCAACTACTTGAGTATCCTACCCAATAACTAATATTTTGTCTCTCAGTATGACCACCTCAAGCAAAAAGAGATATTTTATTTGATAAGCATTAGCCCATTGGTTTCTATACCTTATTAGGATTGTAGTTCATTACCTTCAGTGACTCCCAGTTGCAACATAAGAAGAGAAATTTAAAGACTCTTAATTTAAAACAAATGAAACAATATTTTCAATTACTGGTGTTCATCTGAAATCCCAAAACCAATATTTACAGTGAAACGAACATTAATGTATCTTATTAATTTATCCACTGTTGACTCATTTGGAAACCTTTACATGTATAACATAAAACTTTTGTATGTATTAGGCAGAAGAGAGGATTATAGTTGAAAGGATGCATTTTCTTTCTTCGAATGAACTTCAAATTCAATAGGATATTTACATCAAAGCAATTAAATGTTTTGGTGATATTATATTAGATTCATTCCTTTATCTGTAATGGCCTCACTTCCGCTTCCATTGTTTCTTTCTTCAACACTTCCTGATGGAGCATACGTCTTCATCTACGCCTAGCAAGGTGCCATATAATATGGTATCATGTAAAAGGAAACATATAGGAGACAGAGAGAACCTTTGCTAGGTTCTGCACTACTTGCTCCTTATAAAACACAAAGGAGGAACTTCCTGACCATACTTAAATGAGAACAACTTCTGATCTCTTTGGAGAATTTAATATATGTCCAATATTCTTCTGGATACTTGATGTGCTCTGGACAAAGGAATGCCTTCAGTCCTAGCAAAAGTTAAGCTGTCATCTAAAGGTACTGATTACAAAGTATTTGGATCAAATAGTCCCTGTTCTAAGATTAAGGAATGAAATCTTTAAAAGCTCTGTGAGCTCTGTCTTTAGACTAGGAGCTAAATCTATAGGAAAAAATTCAAAATAGTAGGGAAATTAACACCATAAACTGCAAGATTGAGGAAAAGTATGAAGAATTCAAATCCAAATATTTTAGGTATCAAAATGCATGTTTTACTGAATTTATTCATTGCCAACATCTTGTATCTTTCTTCATTGTTTTGTAAATTCTTCAGGTTTGAACTTGTTTTAAATTATTTCCTTTTGTGTGTTTGTAAAAGAAAACACATTGGAGGGTTTGATAATCCCTTGAGAACACACTTCAATATTAGAGTTCATAGTTCATTCATCTCTGTGCTTTTCTCCACTCCAAGTGCTCTGAGTAACAGAAACTGTGGTTGGACAGGATAGGAGAGACAATTTATCCCAGAGTACAACAGACAACGGTTTGGCTATGGACTCAAGGGCATTTTTAGCTTAGCATGACTAGGCCAGGAATAATATAGACTGGACAATGACCATGCATCTTAGTCAATTTATGTTATTGTATCAGAATGCCTAAGAAATGGTAATTTATAAACTACAGACTTGCTTTATATGGTTCTATAAAATAAGGAGTCCAAGAGTGAGGCGTCTATTTTGCCTTCTTGCTATGCTATTCCATGTAAACAGATAGAATAGCAAAGGAGTAACAATGTATGTGTATGAAAAGTAGAAGGAAGGAAGATAATTTATGTATTATCAGAAATTGATTCTTTCAGTCAGTAACACGCTCCAGAAATTGTGACATTAATGCATTTGTAAGGACAGAGCCCTCAAGAAAACCCTTGTCTTCCTAGTCCTATCAACAGTATTGCACTAGAAGTTAAATTTCCAACATGTGAAAATGGATGGATACACATTCAAACTATAGCACCATGGTCAGGTACTCTCCATTATCATTAAGATAAAATTAATCTGTGCATACTATTGGAGTGTAAGAGCATGTAATTGTCAAAGTGTCTGTGTTGATTTAAAAGATATGGTTTGAAATGGCCCCCATAGGAGTATATATTGAAGTTTCAAAAGCCAAGGCTATTTTCAGCTAGCTCTCTTTCTCTTTGTCTCCTACTTGCAGATAAAATGAGTTTCTTGTGCCTTTTCTTGGACTCTTTTCCTTCTATTTTCTGTTTGTTTCTTTTTGTTTTGTCCTATTCTTATGGTGTGGGACAATTGTCTATATTCTATCAATCATGTTTTAACTAAGTGCTGATTGGCCAGCAGCTAGGCAGGAAGTATAGGTGGGACAACCAGACAGGAAGTAGAGGTGGGGCAATGAGAACAAGAGTATTCTGAGAAGGAGGAAGCCCATTCCTTCACAATCCTGTTCAGACACTGAAGAAGCAGGATGTGATCTGCCCCGCTGAAAAAGGTACAAAGCCATGTGACTAACATAGATAAGAATAATGGGTTAATATAAATTGTAAGAGCTAAAACAAAGTCTGGGCTAATGGGCCAATCACTTTATAACTTATATGTAGACCTCTGTGTGATTTTCTTTGGGATTTACCAGCTGTGGGAACTGGGCAGGACAGAAACTCCAATGAGCAGGCCCTCATGGTATATTCATATGTGTCAGTTTTTGTTCTATTTTATTATCTATATATTTTATACTATATTACATGATATTATGTTATTATTCCTTTAAAGCCTGTTTGTTTTCTAATGAGAGACAGAAAGAATGTGGATCCAGATGTTTGGGGAAATGAGAGGGAACTAGGAGGAATAGAGGGAAGGAAAACCATAGGCTAGATAGACTATTTAAAAAAAAAATTTATTTTTTTAAACAACCAAACAAAAACTTAAGCTTAACTACTTCTCCAGCAGCCCTTTGGCCTGTCTGCTACTATGCTATCTGACACCATGGTCATGGAATTTTCCTCTGAAGCTGTGAAATCCAATAAACTTTATTTCATAAATTGCCTTGATCACAGTGTTTTGACCCAGCAATTGAGAAGTAACTAAGGTAGTATTCATGTCCCCAGTAATTCTATAACTGATGCTCATTGGGTTTCTTTGGATTAGCAGAAAGCAGCAATGACTATTGGCTTCTAGGTCAATGTCCTATAGGAACCACAGCTGACAACTGTTTAAGTAGAAGCATAGGTAATCCTAATGGTCCTGTAGGACATCCTAAGGAGACAGCAGCCTGCACTGACTCTAAACAAGAACTGTGTGATTGTTTTAATCAATACCTCCTACTTTCTCACACCAGTTAATTGAAATCACCTCCCCTTTAATTTAAATCTCCTGTATTTACAAATCTAGGCGCAGATTCTGACAGCAAAGTTCTAGTCTTTGAAAGTGGTAAACACCTTGGGAATGAATGGCACTGTACCTGTAACATTGATGAGACAAAGAAACACGGCATTCACTTGCTGATGAATTAGTATTTGCAAATAAATAAATAAATAAAACCTGGACTTTTCTGATTCTTTGTTTGGCAAATAATGTGAGTTAAAGCCATTGTCCTCTGCTGTGAGTAGATACATTATGATTTCATTCCTTTGTGTGGTGAAATCATAATACTCTGGGCATGTTTGAATTGTGCTCACAGAGAGCCAGTTCCCCAAGCCATTCCATTTAGTTAAAGCTTTCATCCCTTCTGCCCTGATGCTTTGTCTTTCAAAACAGGCTGCTGTTCGCATTGCTTCCATTAGATGGCGCAGGAGCTATTTTAAGCACCAATCCAACAGGAACTGGTGAGAACTCTGTACTTGATCAAACTACTAAGTAAACAAGAGCAATCTCCTTTCAGCGCGAGCACCTTTGTTGCAGGAATCTGATTCAGAGCGGGTCTCAGGGAGGAGCTGTTTTATGACTTATGAGCCATCGTTCTTAAATACACTATTAAGGTGACACAAATTCACTGGCAAGGGAACTCAATTCTTCCTGGGTTTATAGCCTGGTTTCTTTGCAAAGTTGGAGAAAAGAAATAGTTATACCAAGTATTGCGAAACATGTGGGAGGGGCACGTTTACAATGAGGAGCGAGGCTCTAAGCGAAAGCCCAAACTATATTAATCAAACAGTTCTAAAATCTGCCCAGCTGTGAGTAATCACCAGCACTTGTTTCCAGTCCACAGGCAGCTATTTTTGTCCATTGCTCTCCCAATTTTCCTACTCACACTAACACTTTTTTTCCTTTAATAATGCAGGGTACTATGTTTTCTAAATACTTTGAAGAAAGGTAAACCTTGTCGTGTCTAACAAACATTACTCCAAGTGTCGATCATTTTGAGTACTATATGTGTGTTTCCCGGGACTTCTTCAGGCCTTGAATGGCTTTGGCATATTCTGCTGCTGCTAACCTTGCGTGGATAATGTCCGTTTTCCTCTTCTACGGTAGCCTAAACCTTGACGTTTTCAGCCCAAGCCCCACTTGGCAAACTGGACCTTGAGGTTCACACCAAGTCACAGAACAGTGCTCACTGTGGGCTGCTTCAAGAATCTCTCCAGCAAATGCCAGTGTAAGGGAAATTAAAAGGAAGGCAGAGGGGCTGTACCGGATTGAGTCCTTTCCACTGATGTCAGTAAGGAAGCATGAGAGAGAAGCTGTTCCTTCTATACGGTGCCATTCCGTTACAACAGAAGCGGGATGTGTCTAAGGTGAATTGAGGACTCGAGGTAAAGCACCTTGAAAAACTGTACAGCGAACAATAAGCCATTGTTCCAGGGGATGTCTTGGATACAGAACAATTAGAAATAAGAGGATTGCATGCTTAGCTGAGGTGGTTTGCTTGAAAATGAGAAAAGCAGAAGCAGCAAACTCCAGGGAACCTTTATTGGTGTAAATCTGTGGGTATTAGAATTCCTTCAGAATGATTACAATGTCAGATTTCACTTAGCAGAATTAACATGACTTATCAGTTTGAAAGAGCTAACTACAACAACCACAACAACAAAAGAAATGAAACAAAGATAAAGAAACCAGCTGTAAAATGTGAGTTTGAACTCATGTAAACTATTGTGGAAAGGGGTCATTTTGTGAGAAGAACAAATTTAATACTGCTATATATGATCCAGGGACCTGATCTAGAACTCAATGGCAATAGTTTGCTTGTTCTTTTATTATTAATGAAAATATCTCCTACTGTTTTTAATGAATACTTGTGTCATATGAGTTATAAGCTGATATTTCGAACAGAATGACTATGAGTTTGGAATTCCTGGATATGACATAGCCCTTTTCTGAGAATGACTGTATACCACACATTAAAAGAGAGAGAGAGAGAGAGAGAGAGAGAGAGAGAGAGAGAGATTACTCCAAAGAATACTGGTTTCAGAATGCTTCCAGGTATAAATGGCCTGACATTCTAAGAGGACATTTCAACATCTTTGGGAGCTGTTGGTGTGAAGCCCTGCAGGAAATGAGGATAAAGTTTTGGGAGAGGTGAATGCATTGACTTACAGAAGGATTTTCAATCTAGAAATATAAACAGGCTCTGAAGAAAAGTCTACCACCCCTACAGCACTGCTAATTCTACCTGGGGAAATCCTTGGGAGAGCAAGCAACAGTTGCAATGAGCATTCCATCTACATAGACTTCCTGTGTCTCTGGCAAATGGTTTCATTTGGAAAATGTCTCACAGTTCAATTCAAGACTAAAGTATAAGGAGAACTGTATTAGGAAAACAAAATCTTTTTTTTAATTTTAAAATATGCCTTTCCCCTACGTTTTTCTATTTCTTTTTGTCTGTGTGTCATCACTACTGTATACATTATCAGACCTTCCACAAACAAGCTTTCACTGTCCTTGACTCTCAGTGCAGAGTGGTCATATGCACATTGTCTTTCTAAGAGACATTTGTACTTTACAGCTTTGACCAACTATTGAAAAGTATGAAATGACCATGCTAAAGTAGTTTTAGAACATCATAAAAAATAAAGAAGAGGCTAGAGGTAGAAAATGATAGCCTATATAAGCGTGCTCTCAGTTGGATTGGTTAACAAAATGTTAAACCATAGTTTAGTCTTTTCAGTTTGTAATTTCAAAGAAATGGATTAGAACCATGATTAAAGACTTTTCTTTCTTTCTTTTTTTTTTTTTGGCTCTTTGGTGTTAGACAAGGCTTGCCTGTGTATCTTTGACTGTCCTGACACTCACTTTGTAAAGCAGGCTGACCTCAAACTCACAAAGATCCACCTGTCTCTGTCTCCTGAGTTCTGGGATTAAATGTTTGCACTATGACTGCCTGATCAAAGATTTCTTGAATGGACTGGAAGCAATGCATAAATGTAAATATGCACTCTCATAAAATAACACTGATATTTGATGAACAAGACTTTGTCACAAATAGATCTTGCCTAGTAAGAAACACTTGTTTTGACCACTTTTGACAGTTTTGCTAAAACATATGCTTGAATGACACGGGTTTCTCATCTCAATTCACCCTGATATATCACTGCAGGACAAATTGTTGGAAGGACGAACAATTAGAGACCAAGATCAGCTTTTGTTTTCATTTTCCACTAGTCTTAGTACATTTTAAATGTTCTGCTCCCTGATTTTGCACAAATCTGTTAAAAATGTGTGATGGAGAAAGATATCATATAGAAAGATGGGTGCTTGTTTCCCAGTTGGTAACACCATTTGAGGAGACATAGGAGGTGTGGTCTTTTTGGAGAAACCATGTCACTGGAGATGGGCTTTGAGATTTAAAGACTCACACCATTTTGAATTCATTCCCTTTGCTTCTGATTTGAGAGGTTAGCTCTCAGCTGACTGTGGCCTACTGCCATGATTCCCTGCCGAGATGAACTCTTAAATTCGGGAACTGTTAATTCAAATAATTTCTTTTCTCTATAAGTTGACTTGGACATGATTTCCTCATTGCAGTAAAAAACTCATACTACTATAGGACCAGTGAGGGAAAATTAGGGGGTAAATTGTGCCTTCGACATCATGTTAGGTTTACTTTGCCCACTGGCAAAATCAAGATGGAGTGAAGAAGACCCTCCATTGGAAAGAATTTAAGTGAGGGGATCTTTAATAAACTGCATATCCTGGTGAATAACATCCTTATGTCTATGGATACAAGTAAATATATATGCAAATTATGAACAGATAAAAGATGCTGATACTTTTCATTTATTCTGATTTCAGCTTCTGAAACCTCTGTTCTGCAGACTAGGAATCGGTAATAAGGACAACTTTAAAAGAATCTGCCTGCATTTATCTTGTGTTTCTTTTTGTCAGACAGTACAAAGAAAATTAAGGTTTTTTTCTCACTATACATATAATACTCAGAAGTGAAAGCTTAATTAACTTGTCAGAATTATGGCATCTCCTTTCTTGAACTGCTGTATCCACCTTCCCAAAAGGTTTGAAGAAAGAAGAATAAACCTTCCCAGTATATTAGCTATAGAAACTGCACATCCACGGCAATCTTGCCCTCTGGTACAGCTTCCTGTCATTGCTGGTGGTTATTATCCCTCTGAGTGAGCACATGCTTCAACCATTTGTCAAGAAATTTCTAAAGTACAGAGCCCCAATTGTTCTGTGAGGTGTAGCCCATCAGGTTGCAAAGAGGAAGCAGATCCAAGCAACTAATTATCATGTACCAAAATCATCTTTTTCAGGAAGACAAAAAAATAATAAAAAAAATAAAAGAAAAGAAGCAAAGAAGTTGACAATTCATGCTCCTACCACTTAATTTTCACTTTTGTACTGTTGGCTTTTTAGTATTCTACTGTCTCAGAAAGTGATGTTCCCAGAAGCATCTCAAATACTGGAGCAGATCCTCTCAATACGTAAGCTTTCCCTTGGGTCTAAATTATTTACCTTTGAAAGCTGCATAAACTCCTTCCAGAAGCTGAGAGACTGAGTGTGCTTTGCAAATTGCTTCTTTAGCTTACAAAGTATAATTCTAGGGATTTACGGTGCTTCTGTCTACTGGAAAAGATTGACAACCTCTTTCTCAGTCTTTGACATTCACTCCTTTGGGCTTCTCCCTGTAACATGGAAGTTGGTTTTCCTGACTAAGATCTACTCTCTGGTATAATCCTTTACTTCCATGGCAACTCTGGATTTCTGGAGTTGTAGAAATTCTATTTCCAAGTATTCACATGCTAGTGCTGCTGGATGACTGAGTAATTTCTTTATGTTATCCTGGGCTGCTGTTTTTCATCTCCCCAAATGAACAACATGGGATGAGAGATCATGCTTTTCCTTTTTAGTTATAATCAATTATTGTGATTGACTTGATCATAATTCAATTCCTTTGTAAAATAAAAGATACAATCAATTTTTGAATTCTAAGATTTACCACACTCACATACACAAAAATCAGTGGGATAACTGAAGAGAAATGTTCTAGTTATGAATTCATGTTCTTGGATATCTTCTGATTTGAGGTATTCTTCTGACCTACCATGGCTTCTCCTTTATTTAGATAGACCATTAGGCAACATTATTAACAAAGTTTTAACACTAATATTGCAGGCTTTAAAGCAACTCACAATCTGTTACCACACCCTAAATATTCATGTGAAATGCCTTACTTGTTTGTCTACCTTTGTACAGTAGGAAGCTTATGATTTATCTGAATTATAATTAGATTTATAAACCAGCGTGTCCCAAAGAATAAATATTTCCTCATGGCAATGTTTTATTATCAAAATGTAGGTAAGAAAAAAATGTTTCAAGGGGATAAAAGACAAATAGTCAAGTGGAGGAGCGGAGTTTTGTGTCTCAGCAGAAATAAAATACTCCAAAATGTATCATTACTTTACATGAGTAATTCCATTATTAGCAAAACAAAATTGTCACCTTTAAAAGACCAGAAGCAGCTTAGGTTCATGTGTTAGGAAGTCTGAAGAGCTTTTATACACTGGGCATTGCATCCCATCTGCTTGTGAAGTGCCGAGTTAACACTGTTTTCCTTTAGAATATAGCATTTCAATTATCTTTGTATATTTTTAAGTGAAAGTCTCATAACAAGAGGGTTTTCTGTATCATGATTGAAAGTGTCAGTATAAACATTTGCCAACTTCGTCATTTATCTTTGTCCCAAGGTTGGGTGTAAGCAAACACAAACCTCAAAGCATTAGCATCATCCAGTATTGCTGGAGGAAATTATATGATTGGGTTAAAATTGTTCCCTTGTCTGTGGCCAGAGCTTGAACACTGTAATTTCCGGTATAATGTGTTAGCCAAAGGAAGGCCCAGAGCCCGTCTTCTCATTGGAAAGACTGCAGACTTACTTATTAAGAGCTGTATATATAGGGGGAGGTAAATAGCTATGACCATTTTTGCAATCAGATTTAAATAATATTCATATGAATATGAAGCTCAAAGATATTTCCTTTACTACATCATATCAAGTAAAAAATATCTAATTCTAAGTGTCAATCCATCATAACTACAATAAAAATAAAAACACAGTAAATTTATCATTGCATCTTATTTGATACATAATATTATTCTATTTTTTTTTCTATTTGCTAAATATAAATAATGTTCAAGGCTACCTAAGCTTGAGAAAATAAAATTCCATGATTTTTACTCAAATTTATATCATTTTGTGTCTCCTCTATTTGTGTTTTGATTGTTTTATTAAATGGCTGGTTTTTATTCTAGGACCAAACACTGAGCTTCACACTTGCTAGGCAAGCACTCTGACCCTGAGCAATATCTCTACTTTACCGACATACCCTATTTGGTTTGAAACTATTATTGCACTAATACATACTGTTATAGAATTAATATAATAATATTCAGTGTTAATTTAGAGAAAATAAGAAACAATGTTTCTTTGGCGGTACTACACACAACACACAGACACACACACACTCTAAACATAGTGATACCAGAGCCCAGTTTGGTTTGGTTAGCCCTGAAAAATCACATAACCTATTTGCTAATAAATGCCTAGCCAAGACTGTATAACTGCAGATACACAGACCCTGACTTTTTGCATTTTGTTGGGAAATTCTTTTCTCCATTCTCGGTCTAAAAAGTGAACAAAACCTTAAATTTCACACATTTATTTCTGCATATGTACCTAATTAGATTTAGCACAGTATTTTTTAATGCGTGAACCAGTCCAGTAAGCTGGATATCTTTTATTCCAGACCTGCTATTAAACATGAGCATTTGTGACCAAGATACTTTTTAGAGAGTACCTTTTGTTGTTACCAAACATGTTTCCTCCGAAGAAGAAATCTTTCTCAGGGAAGAAAAATAGAGCATCTTTCTTCATTATAATTGAGAAACATACAACCTTTGAAGTTATTGAGACTCTTAGTAATACACGAAAGAGTAACTTGTGAAACAAGTGTTGCTATTAAAATGTCCACATGGTGCCCTATGGGCTTATGTGGACCACTGCTCTTGTAAACAATAATGAAATGTGAGCTATCCACACTGGGTGTGTTCCTTAAGAATAGTGTTTCATCCCAGACTCCCAATAAAAATGTTCCTTTAAGGGAATGATTGGGAACAGAAACTGCCTTTCATTAGAATACAGTATAGTTAAAAATAATCTTTCTTATGGCAAGCCAATAGTTATACTTGCTAAACAAAGACTCTGACTGAGGGAAAATTCACAGTGCCCTGGGTGGTCCTCTCCTTGCAGTCCCCTTATTTTTCACTCTGAAGACATATGGGTGAAAGTAGATCCTACCTTAGAATCCCTCTAGGGAAAGTGCTAACGTGTCTCTAAAATACCAAGAAGAGTAAGGGCGGTGACCAGCAGACTCAGTTCCCCTACTGCACTGATTATTGTATCAGTGAATATGACAAGATGGCCCATTAGTCAAAGCAGAAACATTAAGTCATACCCTCCAATAACCAGTTTTGAGATTTTTAGCAACTCACTCGACCACCTCAGCTTAAAAATCTCTGAAAAGACACAAAGAGGCCCTCTTCCCCTATACTGAAAGACTAGTGAAAGGTCACTAAGTGACCCAAGGTCAAAGCATGCTGCAGGTGCTATAAAACTGTGAAGATGGTTACAGTTATTAGCCTAGCACTTGAGCAATGATGTAAGGCAAATAAATAATGTAGCAGAAATCAGGCTGCCTGGATTTGTATCCCAACACTGTTCCAGACATTAAATATCCTAAGTCAGATATTTTACACAGAGCCTTCTGTGGGTTCCAAGAACAAAACGGGGTGCTAAGAAACAAGAATAATTTAAGTTTCCCCCCATTCAAAGATATAAATCAATGCCATAATGTGGCAGATGAGAAAGGACACTGTAAACTCTGAGACAAGGAAGGAGATATGATTCCTGATGCCTGAGGAGTTAGTTGAGTGCCACAGGGAATGTGACATCTTAGCTGGGTCTTGGAAGAAGAGTAGGCAATTCCCAGAAGGCGGGGAGGGAAAGGTAAGGAGACGGGACTAGAATGATTGAGTTAAAGGACCTTTTTCTGGTAAACTGTGTACTTTGGACACAGGACGGATGGGAATAAACACAGAGCCTGCTAACTGTGCAGAAGATGGAGATACATGCTAGATGTTGGTAATGGGTCATTCCTAGGTGTGGCTTCCCATCCAGGCAGAGGAAAAGTAGAAGTCACATCTATGGATATATATGGTTGCCAGCCTCTGGAGCTCTTTTCTCTATCTCCAAAGGATGTGATGCCTTTATTTATGTAGTTCCCACATTTGTAAGAGCAAGTTTGCTAAGACCAATAATGACCTTAAGTGTGCATGAATGTGTGGGATAGAGGAATGTGGGGAGGAGGATGGGCTTTCATAAACTACAAGGCGGTGTTCAGCATTTTTGTTCTTTGTAATGAATCAGCTCTTTGTATCTGCTCGGTTCAGTTATACATTGACACAAGATGCTGCCTCCACAGTCCTTAATGTGCTTTCTCATTCCCAGCCTCCCAGCCTGACTAACACTCTCATTTTTTTCCAGACAGGGATTTTTTCCATAGCATTGGCTGTCCTGGAACTCACTATGTTGAACTGACTAGCTCTGGACTTACAGAGATCGACCTGTCTCTGCCTCCTGAGTGCTGGCATTCTCATTCCTCATTGTACTTTAAACATCTCCTTTTGATTTCCTTTATGCATATCTTTGAGGGAGTGTATTATGCTTTCATTTACAATTTTACTAGTTTCTATTCATTCTCCAACTGGGGCTTTGTTTCTACCACTTTGTTGTTAAACCTGCTCTTAGTAATGACATCATTTATTGGGTAGAATTTCTGGCCAACTCAGTCACTAGGAACAAGCCTGACATTCCAAAGTGTTTATCAAGTTTCAATCCATGTATAAGCAGGCAAAAGACTGAACTCTACCCTTAGATAAAAATAGTTAAAGTCCTTTACCAACATGTTAACTTGGTTTCTCTGTGTAAAAGTATGGTCGATTTGTTTTTTTTTTCTATAAAAATATATGGTTTTAAAAATATATCCCAACAATATGTGTTACACTTCCTTTCAGAAAAATATAAAGAATGTAACACTTCTTTGAAACCATCTTTTAACAAAATCGTTTCATTTTAATCATAGTTTTTTTACCTAATTTTAGTTCATAACTAATCTAAAAGTGTTATAAAAATTATTACACTCTTATTTAAAAACTGAAAAATAGAGATTAAAGAAAGTAATGAAGTATTTTAAAAGGAAAGAAAAATAGCAAAAAGAGATAAAAGAGCAAAATGAATTTTGAATTTAACCTTCAGAGATGTCACTTTCATTAGTGACAGACTACAGCCCCAAAGTCTGCTGTGTGTAAAGGAGACTAGTTATTCACCTGTTTGTGGTGATTTGGGTCCTGATCAGATTCTAAGTAGAGTCAGAATTTTAGAAAGATCAGAATGTATTCTAGATGCCAACCAAAATTCTAGGCTTTTAAATGCAAGGTATAGCCAAAGAACCATAGGTGGTATAGACTAGCTAGGGCAAAGTTGTTCAGATCCAGAATAGGTAAATTATCGCAGATAACGTCTACATAAAACTAGAGGTCCATGAGTAGTCAGGACAACAAAAGGGTAAAAACAATAACATAAACAGAAGGAATGAGTCTAGAAAAATTTCTAAGATCATAATGTGTAATTACAGTGATCCTATCAAGCTCCTGAGACTGCAAGAAGGGTGAGCGGAAAATTCCTCAACTAATTCTCTGAGCTATAGATATATACTGTTATCTGCAAAAGATTGCCATTTAATTATCACATAGCAATTGTGAGGTAAAATTTTCCAAGTCTACCTTACCTTCTAGCCATATGCCCAATCTTTTAATTTATAGGTCCACTGAAAATATCACGCTCCACACTCCAGCCAGATATCCTAATGAGACACCTTAATCATTCTGATAACCCTGCTATCATCACTGTAGTAAGATAATATGGGTTACACTGTATACCGAATTAGAGACTGAAAAGCACCTAGCTTAGTGCCAGAAGAGAGTATGTATTTCAGTGCATACATGAGCTGTGTCTCCTCTTATATCTCACTGAACATCTTGCTATTTGTTCTCTCACCTCCACATTCCTTTATAGACTATTTTCTTTTTCGAAGGACTGTCTCCTCATTGAGTTATCCTTTCACTAAAGACCCACATCAATTACCATCATTTTTTGTTAAGAACTCTCATATCTTACCATGTATTTCTATTATAGCAGTTTCTATTGAATCCTAGATATGTGTATGTCTTTCTATCCATTGAACCAAGCTAAACATGTTGCACAGCCATTTTCAGCTTCATGCAAAAGCTATTTCTGCAAGTAACTGTAGCCTGGCAGTGTGTTCAAGAATCAATAATTCACAAATTGGAATTTATAATTAGTCTTCACTGTCACTTTGATTCTTATATAAAACCATTTGTATACTTGTGTGTATAGAAGATATCAGAAATAGCTTACATCAGTACATCTCAATTTTTAATTCATCTTCTTGATCTGTGTTACTCATGAGGACCATCCAACTGTACATAGTGACACTGTGTTTACAATGCCGCTGACGCAGCCCACAGATGTCATTCCAATAAACCCTGTCCTCTATCCTGATTTCATTGAAATAGACATCTGTTGTCTTTGTCCACAACTCTGGTTATTTTCTTTTTGTAGCAAAAACCCTACTCCATCCCTGACCTGATTAATTGTACTCATCCAAATTTAGTAATCAGAGTTATCTATTCTCCAGCAATCAGGAATAAGTGTGTAACCTATGCCAAGTCAATCCTAATTTACTAGAAATCAATTCTAGTTTAACAATTGTGTTTCTGGGCCTACCTGCCATCTAACCCATCACATGAAAACAGCAGAGTTTCAAAGAAGAATTACACAGACCATCACCTCTTGAAGAATGAGTAAGAGTCCCTAAAACTTGATGGTCAAGTTAATTAACTTGCCCCCGGTTTAAATTAAAAGCAAAAGCATATTACTTGTAGCTGCAAGAATTCAAATAACTCCTAGTACTATTTTACAATAGGATCCAGAATGGTTTTCCTTGAGCAAATTGCAAGCACACATTGTTAAAGAGCTGAGCCTCTGCAGTTTTTCACCTCCCAGCTTTCACTGCCTGAGATAATTGGTTCCTTCCCCTTCCTTCTTTCCTGAGAACCCCATTTACCGACTCTTAAGCCTTAGCTCAGTTGCATGCACTGCAGTCCCATGCCCTAAAGTTTGCTTTTGTGTTTCAGAGAGAATAAGTGAAGAATCCAACTTTCTTTCTTTTCCTTCTTGTGGAAGCCAGGGTTTAGAAAGCAATTTTTGTCGAAAGCAAGATAATAAATTCTTTCTTATGCATGCAGATCACAGTTGTTTGCTTTAACCCTACATAACTCCACCAGAATGGACATTGACAATAGTGAGGCAAACATTACCATGATGCTAACTAACTAACTAACTGAATGAATGAATGAATAAATAAATGAAAATAGCTTTTCATGTAACATAAGTTGTTATTATTTCTTCAGTCATATTTAACTCCAAAATTTCTAAATGTCCTTAACTCACAAGCCAGGAACAGACTATAGCTTTCATAGACTTGCCTTAGATCTCAGCCCCTAGTCATCTTCCTCAAACACAGCCAACTTGTTCCATCAAAATTTAGTCAGTCAACTGAAATAATGTGAATCCATTCTCAAATCAGTTTTTGAAAATGTGAAACCCATGCCTGTCATTCATGGAAACATTCATTCAAGGTTTTTTTTTTAATAACTGAGTAAATAAAACTTAGTAAAATAAATGAAAACCATCAGAGAAAAAGAAGAAAAAGTCATGACTATTGAACAATTCGATTTTACAGACTCCTAACCTGTTATTTTTCTAGTAGAATTTCAACAGAAAAGGACTTGGAGAGTTACCATTCTAGAGGGCATCAAAGCCTGCCATCTCAGTGAAGGTAAAGCCTCTCATAGTCAACCAGTATAAAAGAGCCAAGGGTGTTAGGTCAAAAGACTGCTCAGATAGACCTTTGAACTTTGACTTTGAATTCTGAGTTCTCACTGTGGTAAGCTCTGAACTGGCAGTATATTTATTCATGGTTGAATGAGACCAGACACAAGACTCAAAAATGACTAATTTATCATTTTCAATTAATTTAAAGTTTTCTGATAGTCAAACATTATCATAATTACCAAGTCAATTTCCCTATGGAGTTTAAGCACTCATGTAGGAAATGGAGTAATTTCTCATATTTAAGTTCACATATCTTGTCTTTAGCTGTAATAAAGATAAAATGACAGTACGCTGTTGTCAAGAAAGAGAAAAGAAAGAGGATTCCTGCCCAAGCCTCCCAATTTGTTGTTGTCTATGTAAACATGATGTACTACGTATCAGAATTTCTTTTACAGGTGCAAACACCTATCTGAAGGGACATGCAAACCTCTACAGGTATTTGGTTGTTGAGCAATTACTACTCTAAGAACCTGAAAACTACAGCCGGGTACACAAGAGTAAGATTTTGGGACTGGCAATAATAACACAAAGAAGGGAAATTTTTCTAATTTTTGTTTATGCAAAACCAAGCGTCAGAGTCTCCTACGCAGATGGCCCAAAGTGTTCTTTCACTCGGGACGATGTTCCCTTCCAGATCTTCCATCTTTTGACCTCTGCTTCCTTTCTCCTTCCCTGATGTTTTGTTTGGTCTCCGACAAAAGATTAAAATATGTGTGAGTCGTGAACACTTTCTTAAACTCTCATTCCCCAAAACAGGAAACATTAAAAACTTCCAAATGCAATGGGAAAGTTACCAACATTTTGCAATTTAAACTTTACCTCAGGTGTTTATTGTTACACATTCATTCATATCAACTTTGTGGTACAAAAGACTTATTCTCAGAGCTTAACAAGTTTCCAAAGTGGGAAGAAAGTTAGGTATCATCGACTTTACTACTGAATATTATTCCTGTGAATATATTGGTTTATTACCAAAAGGAATTTGGGGGATGTAATTAAGGTAGTTACTCAATTAACCTCAAGAGGAAAAATTATATAAGATTATTCATGTATATCCAGGGTAATCTTCTAAGGTCTTAAAACCAGAAATTGTGGTAAAGGGGAAAACCAGAAGAATCCAACATTTAAGGATTTCATCACTGAAGACTGAAAAATGAAGAGATGTGAGAAAGAATACAAATTGCCTTTATAGCTAGGATAAGACTACCAGGAATCTTGGAATGGAGACTTCATCCCCATAGTTGCATTAAACCAAGTTCTACCAACAAGGTTCAGAATTTTGATATGGGTTCTTCCATGAAAACTTCAGATGAAAACCCAGTACGGTCAAACACTTTGCAAGGTTACTCCTAGAAACTCAGCAATGCCAATGCCGGACTTTAATTCACAGACAGCTATAAGCTCCTGTGTGCTGTTTTAAGTAACTACATTGTTACTCAGCAAAAGTGGACTCTATACAGGAAGCAGCAGAGAATGACATTAGGAAGAGCTTTGCCTGCAGGATATTCTATCAAGTGAAGAAAGTTAGAGAGCACTACATTTTTAGAAAGTAAACAGTATAACATGTTCAAAACACGTATGTGCTATTAAAGAAGAAGATAGAGGGGTACATGGAAGTGGTAACATTGTAGGATGTTAACAACTTCAGGAGTCAGCACACCATTTCATTGCCATGAAGCAGATGAGATAGGTTAAAGATGTACTCGGGATCTTGTTGAGAAAGTATTGTTTTTGGAAAAAGTTTAAAGGTGATGAAATGTTGGAACTAACCAGGACCTGGAGTAAAAAAAAAGCATGGCAAACACCATGGGTAAGATATTATAGGACAGGGTCCTGTCCCCCCTCAACTATTTGAAATTTCTATCCTCTACCCTCCACAAGCATGTTAGATTACCCTAATAATGCAAACATTCTCAGAAGCCCTGTACTTGAATGCATCTGCTCTTTTCTATAAATTAAATGTAGCTTGAAAATTGAAGTGATTTGTCCTTTATGTCTTATAACCACATAGTTGATAACACAGTATTTGCTGAACACATATGCCTGAATTTATCTTCTATTTATTTCATCACATGTTATTTGTAGAAATTTATTTAACCTGTATTGCCAAGTGACACATTAAAATGAAGAAAATAGTCATTTTTTTTCTTGCTTTGCTTTTGAAAAATTGAACTTATATTTGAGCCAAGTGCTTTCTAATTTTGTTCGAAATGTTTCTTGGGTCTCAGACAGCCTTTAAGATTATAGCAGAGGGGGATGTTTTGAGTTGGAAGAAAAGCTGAGAAAAGAATAAAATACAAAACCCCTCACCTGCATCCTATCTAACGTAGTATCAGTTTTTGTTACTATGATCAAACATGCAGAGAATTTTCATATAATTTCATATATCAGAAAAATCATAATCATTTCAATTAAATTATTCCATTTATACTATTAATTACTGTGAGACAATTCTACTCCAAACCCTTCTGAATAAACAAAACCTTCTTTGTAGTTTGTCTTATTTTGCTTTGCTTTGGGAGGAAGGTAGGGACCAGAACTTGGACTCCCTCCGGAGACGTACTTATACCAGGAGGTAAGTGAAAGGAATTGATGGGAGGTTAACATAGAAGTAAGGGAGGGAACAATGAGACGGGAAGGAGAAAGAAGCAGATACTGGTATATGATGGCAACTGGAAGTCAATTATCCTAAGGAACTCTAGGAGACAGTATGCACATGTCCTCAATATGATCAACAGAGGAAGGCACCGCAGTATGTACGGACTTCAAGTTCAGTCTGAGAGTAGCTGGCTATCTCCATAGCAATCATGTACTAGTGCCACATTTTGGTTGGCAGGTTGGCTTTGTAGTTCATAGGGTAATATCATCAGAGCCTTCCCTCCCTCAGCATCAGAAGCAGCACCCGCAGGCATGATGAAAACTAGCCAGCAGAGAACAGGCTTCCAGGTCAATCCCAGCTTGGTTTCTCTATATATCTTGCAGCCATGGTGTGTAGTATTTTAGCAGTTGTGTCTTGTTCATCTATTTATGGTGGGCAAGCAAAAGAAATGACAAGAGCCTATTTTTTTTTCTATTGGCTCACTGGTCTTTTTGACCAAAAACTCATGAGGAGTTTTTCCACACCTGACATTGCGATTTTTGTTTGTTAACCGGTGTGTCTTAAGAGCAGCTTTCCTCAGCCATATAGGAATCTCCTTCTAACTACTTTCATTAAAATTAGAGTTTTTGTTTGGCTTACTATGTGGTAGGTTTCTATATGACTTTTTCATTAGGAAAATAACTACTGTTGATTAGCTAAGTTGACACGGCACCAAACTGTATTTTAAATATTTATGTTTATACCCATAGACGAATGCTAACGCTCATCCTTAATCAGAGAAGCTTCTCATTGCAGTGAATGCCAATGAATGCATAAACTCATGGCTTTTCAAAGCACTTACAATAAGTGATAGTTAGGTACTGAGACCTGAACAGGGCATTTATTCTACCTTTTCTAAGGCTGCAGTAACCTCCCAAAAATGGAAATAGGAAGAAAAGAAAAGCCAGAAGAAAAGGACAAAGAGCTTCAAAGTGCTGTATTCAGAGAATGGTTGCAAACATGGTCTCACAGCAGCTGTGGTTACCTGCATTGAATTTTTATTACAATGGACCTGAAAACAGTCAGTCACGGATTAGAGAGAGAGAATCATGGAGGTTTTCCTCCTTCCTGTTAAATGACAGGGTACTTATGCATTCTGGAGACATGATAGCCATTATCTTCAATTGTGTAGTGAAGTGTGAACCTACTTAGCTCCAGTAAATATTTCCAAACTTGCAAGAATGTAGACAGTCCTGGTTACAAATCAATGGGTCACAAAGCAAGACAAAAGTGCATGAGTGTGGGAGAAGGACTTATAGAGAGAAGAGGATGGCAGAGGAGGGAGGAAGACAAGAAAAGTAAGGGTTTCTTTGGGCTTACAGTTGTAGAACCAATAGATTCCATTGTGGGGGGAAAGACACAGTAAGAAGTTGAAGAGCAGGAGCATGCAGCTACCTCATCACACTTCACCCCCACATAGGAAGCAGAGAGAACATGAGGTAGTGGGGGCAGACTACAAAACCTCAAAGCTTTCCCCAACTAACATATCCCTCTAGCCAAGTTCTTCTTCCCAATGGTTCCATAATCTTTCCAGACAGCACTGAAACTGGGGACCAAAATATCTAACTCTGTGAGTCTGTGGAGGACATTTCTCATTCACCCGTTCACACATTAATGTATATACTAGATCCAACCATATCTGAACCAACTATTAACAACTGGAATTTTATAATTACCTGAAAACCTTGTATTTTGTATAGAGTTAATTTTAAAGTTATTTTTTTCTATGTGGACTTAAGTTGATACTTAATCAAGTATATCCCCTTACTAAATGAATAAATTTATGAACATTGGAAGAAATGGATACTTTCATTGAATTATAATCATTTCAACAGTACTAAAATTGTAATTAGTGGTATATGAAATTAGGACAGAAAGTTCAATAAATTGATACAATTTTTCCACTCTTTTCTTGTAACATGAGGGCTGCTTGTTTGTGTTTATGTCCTGTTCAGTCCCCCACAGCTAGTTTAGCCCCAAAGAAAATAACACAGAGGACTCTGTAAGTTATAAAGCTGATTGGCCCGTTAGGAATCAGCTTCCTCCTCCCCAGAATTCTCCTGCTCTCCTTGCATCATTTCTACTTCCTGTCTGGTTTCCCCACCAACACCTCCTGCCTGGCCAATCAGCATTTATCTAAAACATGATTGACAGAATACAGACAATTCTCCCACACCATTTTCTGTACATTTTTATTGAGAAAATACATGCTGGGTGAAAAGAAAAGTACAATGGATATTGACTCTGATAAGATTTAGTACTAATGGTACATTTATATTTTATGTTATGCCATTTCATAGATAAATTTTGTTTTCCTGAAATCTTAGAACAAAAGTTTGTGTGTTATGGGATCTGGCCTTAAATCTTTTTGACTTTGATTGTAAATAAGGTTCACTATAAGATGAGGAGGAAGAGAGATAATTGTATTTGACAATTATCTCATATTATTATTGGTGATGAGAAGTTCATATTAAGTTTTACATGAGTTGAAAGGTAAGGAAAATAGTGTCATATTGAATCCAAATCTACAGGTCTAAGAGCCAGAAACATAAGCATTTGAGGGCAGGAGATGGATGACATAGTCCTAACTGAGAAAGTTACAAGACCCCTTCTGTCTTTTGCCCTCAAAGGACTGGATGATGTCTTTTCATGTTGATAAGGATGATTTCAATTACTCAATATAGTAAATCAAATGCTAACCTTTACCAGAAACTTCCTTACACATCTCAAAGTAATAGTTTACCAGCTACTTGGACATTTCATAGCTCAGTCAAGTTCATGTATAAAATTAACCATGACCTTTCTCCACAACACCTTTTCCCTGGGTGTCTGCACTTAAGCAAAATGCTTCAATAAAGATGCTAGAAATATCTAAGTAAGGATGTCTTTAACTAGTTGGTGGCTAGAAGGGAACAAACAAATTAATAAATATTCATGGAGTAGACACTCAATGGCATATATATATACATATATATATATATATATGAAGATTTTGAGAAGAAAACTGATATTTTTATCAAGTAGATGTCTGTTAGGCAGTTTTTAGCAATAAATGGGGCAAGATACAAAGATATTACAAAGAAGACTCGAGTAAAATATAATAGGAAGCTCTTAAAAAACAACAGACCTGTCTAAATAAAAAATATTGACAGGATTTTCCCAGTTTTATTCACTTGCACATCACATTTTGCACAACCATGGGATAACCGCACCACCATGTAGTTAATAATGCATTTCAAAAGAGCTATCAATCAAGTGCACTTGATTTTGTTAAATTAAGTGATGTTGTCTGTAAAATTCATGACTAAACTTTTAAAGAAACCATCACTTCAATTTATCTCACATGCCACTTACATATAAAGCAAGTCCTCAGAACCAGAGTTGTCTTAGGCCACTGCAGAACTCCATGTTCTAACTTCAAGAACACTGTGTGACATGCTTCTTCTTTAGAAGCTCAGTCTACCAATCAGGCTGTCTGCCTGCCCTATCTCCTACAGCATGGATTATGGCAAAGCCAGTATTCCACTTTATTTCATATTCATTATAAGATGCCCAGAGGGGTGAAGAAAAGGGCAAGTCTCATGAGACGTTCAGTTTGAGCACTTTTTTTTTTTTACCAAACGTATTTTAATTACTTGAAATATCTTCCTGATATTTCTTCCAATAGGCATTTTAAAATCACTGCATTTGAAATGCGCAGTTAATTATTCTGGCCACCACCAAGCAAAGCACGTCCTCTTAGAAATAAGCGTAAATCAAATCATTGATGTTTATGATGCCTCAAAATGACATAACCCATCCTGTAATAACTTTGCCTCTGTGTTGATATTTCAAAGATGAAGCATATTTTTTTTCTTAACCCGAGATTGCATTTAAAGGACAAATAGTCTTTGCTGGAGCTCTGCTCCATGTTAAGCAGCATTCATTGTCAATGTATGCTCACGTGGAAGCTTGACAGCAGAATGGTTCCGTGAATGAAATGAATAGCCTTTCCCCCCTTTGGAAAAGGCAAGAGCTGTCCCAGGTGGAGGCTGCATAAACAGTCATTGTTGTTCTGAACTACAAACCAGGTTTATTATGCACTTTAGAGGGACGGAGTTTAAAAGGCATGCAAGGTGAAGTTTTTTAAGTTCATTATTTACTGTGGCCTCTCAAAGAAGCCCACCGATCGTGAGGGGTTATTGGAGTTGGTTTCAGAATCCAGAACCAAGAGCTCTACCAACAGCTTTTTAATTGAATCTCAAAAGACTGTAATTGTGCTCCACTCTGTAGTCAACCTCCATTCCATGCGGCTACAGTCGGTTTGAGGTAATCAGATTACTCGTGGGTTACTGCCTGCCGCCTGCAGGAGAGTGCCAAGAGTAGAAGGCAAAGTGTTGTAGGGTTAATGAAGCTTAATATGGTGCCAATATCACACTGAGCCATTGCCTACAGAGTGAGAAAGGATTATATCCCATGTTAATATGCCATTTGACCCATGCCAGAGATGCGGTCTAAATCACTGAATAAGTATGTAAGTCACCACAGAGGAGTGTTTGCCATGCCAGCTCTCGCGGCTGTGAAAACAAGTTGTTCCCGCACTTGTGAATGGGAACTTCCAGGCTCTGCAATGTACAGCTTCAACATTGGCTCTGTACATCCCTGGAAAGGCCATCCAGTCACTGGATTCTCTGAGTCGGAGCCAATGCAAAGAAGCAGACATACATTTTGCCAAAATGATTTCAACTTCTCTAGAGAATCCAACTTTGACTGAAGTCCAGCAGCTGCTCACCAGGGAGGTATCTAAGTTGTATGAGCCATCTTGTGCCTTAGGATTCTTATCATTGTCTAAGTATGTGGTCAAATAATGTCTCAATTAAACTTCTGGAAGAAGGGGAGAAGGTATAAAGTACTAGAAGAGAAAATAACAAAGCCCATGCCCATGCATTCTGTATAGCAGACATTCAGCCTCCAGTGATCGGGGCACAGGCAATGAGGCCCTGTCTCCTTGAGAGAGGGGACCAATATCTGTTCATCCTCTGATGTACCTGGCAGGAAGAAGAAGAAGAAGAAACTTCGGTAGCTGTGCCTATAATGGGAGACCATTCTATCAGTAAATTTTGATTATGTTCTTAAACGCATAAATATTTACAATTTAAATGCTGCTTTAAGACCTTAGAACACTCCTCCTAAGTGTGGTATTCTCATTACAGCCTTTCTCTTAAGGCTGAGGGACCTATGTACAGCAGAAAGATTGTTAGCAGTCAGAGGTAATGGATGACTCCAAGGAAACAGTGTCTTCCAGAAACAACAACTACGCATAGATGAACTCACCAAGAGTGTGACAGCACTCCGAAGACCTACACAAGTTCCAACCTGACAAAACCCCAAGACTGAGACAGGAAAGTGGACAGAAAATCCCACCCCAACCTGGAGAAGGTATTTGTCGTTGAAACCTGCTGGGAGAGGGAAACTCAGTTTTCTTCAATGGAGACTCACTAGGTTTACCCATCACACTCCAGAGCAGGATTCAGGTCCAGGAATAGTTGGTCAAAGCAAAATGAACTCCTTTTTTGTGGGTTCTTTGCTCCATTTTCGGTGTTTATTTTATTTTATTTTATTTTTGTCTTTGTAGTTTGATTTTTGAGTCTTGCTCTTCTTTTGTTTTTGTTTCTTGGAGAGAGAGATAGAGAGAACATGGGTTTGGGTGGTTAGAGAGGTAAGGGAGAATCTGAAAGGAGTTGAGGAAGGCCATAACGTGTTCAAAATATATTGCACAAACAAATGCTTTAATTAAAAATAACCCCACTCCAAATGTCAGAAGTCTCCATGCAACACTCTGCATATAAAATGAGGCCATTTAAAGTATTCACCACATTGGAACTGCAGAGATGGTTCAGCAGTTAAGAGCATTTGCTGGTATTGCAGGGGACTTGGGTTTGATTCCCAGCACCCTCATATCATCTCACTACCCTCTGTAACTTCAGTTCCAGGGATCTGATTCCTTCTTCTGTGGGCATCAGGAACACATATGGTACACATTTATATAGAGAGGCAACACACACACGCAGGATTGTAAAAAAAATCTTAAACAATTATTGAGATTATTCCAATTGTGAAGTTATAGAATCAAAAGAACAAGGCTCCAAGGCACAGTGTGCTATTGTGTCAGACCTGTCTTAGTATTCACCTCTATTTCTTCTTTGAAATAGAAAATACCTGGTTGTTGCACAAATTTCACTAGATGCACTAGTGTAATATGAAGTAAAATTCCACTTCTTACTCTAATTAATGACTTGTACACATTCAGAAATATGCTATAAACACATCTCCATGTATCTGCTCTTGTGCTTATATATCTGTGTATGATTGGAGCTCTGTGTGTGCATGAATTGGAACTCTCATTGGGGAGAGTTTATATTTAAAGCCATTTGTATGTATTTTTTGATGAAATATAATGGAAAGATTTAAGTGTACAATTTGATTTTTTTTTACAGAATATACACTCACATAACTAGATTGTTTACATATTTCATAAGCCAGGTATTAAACGTTATAATCAATAGTTTTCAGCACTTCAAATGAATGAAATAACAGTGTAGTGTATGCTTTTACATTTTTATTCTCTTTATTCAACATTATGCCTATGGAAGTTGTATCTCTGCCCTGTGTGAACAGTTCCTTTCATTGTCCTGTAGAATTCCATTATGAGTTTACATTAACATTAATTAGGCTTTTGGTTATTTTCAGATTCCAGCTATGATAAATAAAATAGCTATAAATATCCCTTACAAATTTCTAGGTACAGATCACTACTCATTTCTATTGATTAGCACCCCAGACTAAAATTTCTGGCTAATAGAATATATGTGTGATTCATTTTGATGGAAATTTGACAACAGCTTTTCAAACTTCTATAGCACACATCAAATTAGTACGACAAAAGATTCCAGGTGTCCCAGACAGTCATGAGGACTTGGGTTGTACTCATCTCAATCTTCGTCTTGGTAAGCAGCATCCTACACTTTTATTTCCCTCAAAAGTATGACACACTCACAATTTTTATGCTCTATAAAAAATTAAACATTGTTTTAGTCTAGTGCTTCGTTAAATTCTTATTCATTGATAGAATTAGCTGGGTGCAGGAGACAAGGCTTAGCATCTAAAAGCACCTGTTGCTATTGCAGAGGAACAGGGCAGAGGTACAGTTCCCAGCAGCCACATACAGCATGCACTGCCCTTAACTCTGGTTCCAGGGGATACAGTGGCAACTTCTGATCTCTGTGGACACCAGGAATGCACACAATATACAAACATACATGGAGGCAAACCCTCAGAAATAAAGAAAATAAATATTCCCAAAAGGTAATCATTTTGCATTACTTATGTATTTCTAGGAACTCATTAGAAGGCATTGACAAACTGTGTGGAAATGCTTTCCTATTCAATTTTGTCATTGGCAAGATGTTTACTGAGAAAAGTAATCTGTCCTTTTAAAAAGAACAATTTGATAAACTTTGACATTCATTAACCCCTAAGAATCTGTCACTACAAATATGACCATGAATTTATCCAAAGCCACATTTGTTTCCCACTAATCTTTTGTAATCCATTCTTTTCTCCCAAACCCACCACCCCTGGCAGATCCTAATGATCTTCCCTTTACCCAGAAGATAAGTGGTATTCTTAAGAATCATATATAAAGGTAACCAAGGTTACAAATTTCTTATATCTGACTTCTTTCACTCGTAACAATTACTTTGAGATCGACTCATTGGTTTCAACAGTAATTTTGTTTTTATTACTTAGTAGTATTTCATAGAATGTAAATATCACATATTTAAAGCAATTTCCTTGTTGATAAATCCGTGGATTAATTTTGGTCTTTGATTAGTATAAATGAAAGTGGTAAGCTCATTATGAACAGGTCCTTGTATGAATATGTACTGTCAGTCATCAAAAATGATACTGAGAAGTAGAATGCTTTGGAGTGTCTGGTACAAGGCTGCTTTAACCCCTTCTTAAAATGTCAATCTGTTCCCTAAAGTGATTTTGTCTTCTTTTTCTCTCTGCAGACAATATTTGAGAGCCTTGCTGTTCTATATCAATGACCTTGCTCAATAGAGTTTTTTAAACACCTTAGCCATAGTTTCCGCAGTGAAATTTAATTTGCATTCTCATATGCTTTTCTATGTTGCTGGATGAAGGTTCTATGACGTTACCAAATAAAGTCCAGATGACCTTGAATAAAGTTGCTTTCATATAGTTCTTGGGTTTACTTTATCTGGATCTAGATGTAGGAAATCAATCAATTTTATAAATCAAATAAATTGTCTATACATCTAAAATAAATTGTAAGAAACATAGAAGAATAAACTCCCCTTTGAAAATTGCAACCAACCATGATTGTAGTTTAATATTTCCTTCTTCCTGCTACCTTTCAAAAGAAATTGGGGTGTACAAAGTTCTCTTCACTTCATATAATTGTGCTATGTTTTAACCCAAGCTGGCAACACTTCTATCAATACCGTTACCTTAAAATTTCATGGATGTTCTATAAATCATGTTTATAGCTTGCTAAAGCCGTCCACACAAATAGTTTAAAAATAACTTTTCTCTCCCTTTATGTCCAAACAGATTTTTGTTGAACACTACGCAATTCATTAGAAGCCTCAATTTTCAATGACGGCATTTGTGTTTGATGGGTTTTCAGATAGGCAGACGGCCTTTCTATCTGCTTGAACAACTGTCTTTGGCACCACTTATTCTGAAGGGAAATGTCTTAATGGTACCTTTGAATCCTGTTTTCCTGATAGGAACCTGGATTAGATCTTTGCATGAACTCTCTTTCCTATTTTGAAAGTAGTTTACCACCTGGAGGTGTTGATAATAAGAAACAAGTTCTGATGCGGAGTCCTGGGTCAGTCTATTTTAAGCTTTAGTTTCTTTGGTTCTCTTCTTTGCTTACAGGAAGCTAGAAGAAGCTTCGAGATCTCCTCAGGCAGCTTATCCAGCTCTTCAGAAGTCTTTACTTTCCACAGCATACTAGGCCGCAGGGCCGCTCACCTTAGGGGACCCCTTTCTACTTTTGAATCATGGGTTCTAAGAACAAATATCTTAAGAAAAAAATCAGATGAAGCATTCATGCCATTCAGTACCTTGCCTCAGCTATCATGAGGCAGCGTTTCCAGGGCATCTAATTCTAATCCCAAGAGAAATGAATTAAACTCTCCCCATATTCCAATAGCTGAGCACTTTAATTAATTTATTTAACACCTCTATGACAAGTTTTCCAGAGCCTTTAGAGTTTGTTAGCAAACTTTAGTCCCTTCTAGATACAGCTGATATCTAGATATTCTGAATGGCAATGTGACAGGTTTCAGGTTAGTCACACCATTACTCTGTGATGTTTCCAACATATTTTCTGTCTCTTCATAAGAGCGTGACCATCCACTTCACACTGAAAAGTCACACACATGAAAAATGAGCATTGGTGGTTATCCTGCATGATTCTGATGGACAAAGGCTGCAAGCTAAACTAGTTTGATTTTTATTGGGGTGGGAGGGCAGGTAAAAACAAGAAATTAAAGTTATTTATTACATGATATAAAATTCATATGTATTATTGTTATAATATAAATATTTAAATAAATATAAACATTGTATAATCAGATTAAATATGTCTGTAATTCCCTATGGTAAAAGTATCCCAACTTTTGGTCCTAGTTTGGTTTCTGTTGTCGTGATAAAACCGTAACCAAAACTAACTTGGAGAAAAAAGGGTTTGTTTTGCTTCCAGGTTGCAGGCCATCAGGGAGGGACAACAAGGCAGGGGCTAAAAGCAGAAACCTTGAGGCAGTAACTGAAGCAGCGAACACAGAGAAAGCTTGGTGCTTACCGCTCTGCTCCTAGACTGAAGATCAGCTAAGCTAACTTGCTTACAGTCCAAGTCCATCTACCTATGGATGGTATCACCCACACTGGGCTGACTCATTTTAGATCAACTTATATAAAGTGGATCAAAGTTTTTATAGTCTACAGATGACTATATTTGTGTGGTATTTTCCTTTCTGTGCTCAGTTTAATTCACTTAAGAATCAGTCCCCGGTCTCATTCATAGTTTTATAAATGATAGGATTTTGTTATTTTCTGTATATGTACCATATTTCTTTATCCATTGTCATTGATGAATGCTCAGACCGTCTCTATTTCTTAGCTACTGAGAGAGTGTTACAATACACATGGGCATGCAGATGCCTCCTTGCTATACCAATTTCATTTTGTGTGGATGTATACTCTCATTAATGAGGACTACTGGTAGTTCTTCTCTCTCTCTCTCTCTCTCTCTCTCTCTCTCTCTCTTTTTCTCTCTCTCTCTGCATGTGTGTGTGTGCGTGTGTGTTTTCCATTTTAGCTGGATGAATTTACATTCTCAACAATTCTTAACAATAGTATTCTAGGGTTCTTTTATTAATATTCTTTTCAAAACTTTTTATCTTTCATCTTTTTGATAAAAGCCATTCTTAAGAGACTGAGGTAACATTTTATTATTTTGATTTGCATTTTCCTGGTAATCAGTGATGTCGAACACTTGTGCGATATACCTGCTGAAGATTTTTACATTTTCTCTTGAGAAATGTCACTCAATTATGCAAACCGTTTTAAAGTATACTCTGTAGTTTAATGTTAATTAGGTCTTTTTTATGTATTCTGAAAATTGGCCTCACCACAGAAATGTATTTTGAAATTAGAGTAGCTCATCTTTCAGGTTGTTTCTTCACTCTGTTGGTTGATTATTTTTCTCCACAGAAATTTTTAATTCAATATAATTCCATTTTCTGGGTTGTTGTTTTGTTTTATTTTTTAGTTTTTTTCTGTGCTTTGAAGGTCATTGCACATTCCTATTATTTGATGTGTGTGTGTGTGTGTGTGTGTTGTATTAGTTTCATTGTTTAGAGGTCTTGCATTAATTTTTTATCCATATTGACTTATTTTTTGTAGCTAGGTAGACGTAGGGTACACTTCTACCCTTGTGCCCGTGGATACCCAGTTTTCCCAGTATCATGTAATGAAAAGCCTGTTCCTCCTTCTGTATATATTCTGAGGACCTGTGCCTACAAAATACCTACATAATGCCTCACCATGCAGCCAAAGAATACCAAGAGAGAGTTTGAAGTAGTCCCACCTTTTATGGGTCTGTCTCAAACTTTCTGGGTCATGAATACATTTTACCTTTTACTTTTCCGTTAAGATAAAGAATTTGAGTTCACTGTTTTTAGGATAAAGAATTTTAAATCATATTTTACAGTCCCTTTCTCATTCACTGAATTTGTTTTTTGTAGACATCATAGTTTTCATTTTAAAACTCCACAGATTTTGTGTAGATATGTTGGTGTGTTCGGGGAACAGTTTATGTGTATGCAGGTATATGTGTGTGAAGGCCAAACGTCAACCTCAGGTGTCATTCCCCAGGTATTATCCATCTTCTTCTTTTGAGAGAGTGTCCCTCACTTGGGTAAAACTTGTCATATAGGTTAGACAAGCTGGTTAGTGCATCTCAGGGATCTTCTCTGTCTCAGTTTCCAAGTGCTGTGATTGCAAAAATAAACCAACATTTTTGACTTTTTAAAAAGGTAAATTTCAGACCCAACCCAAGAGACTTCCACCAAGCAGGCCCAAGCCACACAAATCACAATGGGTTAGTGACCTACTTAGCAACAGAACTTTATGCCTCCCTGGATTCTGTCCTCTGAGACCTTTCCCAAGCCAATGCCATCCCAGCTCATTTTTGGCCCTACTGCTGCTGGGACTTGACCCCCAATCCCAGTGGTCTTCTGTCACTGAGGCCTAGACCATGCTAGACAAAATAGATGAGTGATCTTTCTGACCCACAAGCAGAACTGCACCCCTCCCAAGATTCTGCTCCCAGAAATCTTTCCCAAGACCACTCTATAGCCAGACTTTCTTTGTACTGCAGCTCCCAAATAATAACACAGAGACTTCAGATTAAGTATGAAAACTTGACCTTAGTTTAGGCTTGTTCCCAACTAGCTCGTAAAACTTAAATACTAATCTACATTCTTCCAGGTGGATTGTAACCTCTATTCTACATAGTATGTACAATTTCCTCCCCATCACTCTGGGAAATGCCCACCTCTCTGATTCCTTCCCAGAATTTCTCTCTGCCTAATAGTCCCGAATACCCTCTCCTACCTAGCTATTGGCCATTCACCTCTTTATTAAACCAATCAGAAGAATCTTTGACACAGATACAAAAAAATTATCACACAATGCCATACTCTCCCAGATGCTCTCTGGTCTACCTGCTGAGTTCTTCCTCCAAGGGCAGAGAAATTCTGAAAGCAAGCCGAAGCCACAGGAGTCAAAATGGGTGAGTGAACCGCCTGCCAGCGGAATTATGACCCTCCATGAATTCTGTCCCCTGAGACTCTTCCTCAAGACAACACCATTCCAGCCCATTCCTGGCCCAACTGCTGCTGGACTGTCCCCAAACCCCGCAGACTTCCATCACTGAGGTGTAGATTATACCAGTCATAACCACTCACACTGGTCAATAAGTGGCCTTTGCCCAGAACTTCAGCAGACTCCACAGGCCCGGACACAATCCACACCAGTTGGAAGAACAAATTACAAAGGTTTGTGTATAGTCTCCACCAGTCAAAAAACAAAACAAAATAGAAATGAAAAAGGCAACAATGAAAACAGTCCCAGCACCTCTACCAGAGGTCAGGCTAGACCTAGGTACCTAAGAAGATGACTCAGGATTTGCTCGAAGTTAGGCTGGATCTAGAAGCACAAGAATATTTCATTTATACTAGAGACCAGAGTGACACAAGAACCTAACACCACAAAAAGCCCAGGGAAGATACCCGACTGTACCTGAAAACTCATCAGTCACCAGAACCCTTGACCACTTAGGCCAAAAGACAAGAGAGGAACCAGAAACCATCCAACAAAGACAACACAGATATCAATACCTAGATCTGTAATCCCAATCCAGCTGCCAAAATGCCAGTGTAAGGACACAATCATAAGAGAAAGGGAAATAAGTCACTGCCAGAGTCCAGCTAACTTATGACAAGAACTGAACATTCAAACACAGCTGAAGCAAAAAAAAAAAGAAATGATATTTGAAATAACTTTACAAAGACAAAACAGTTTTAAAAGTGGAAATAAAAAAGACAAACAAAATTGTAGGAAAACAATAACTCTCTTAAAATGACAAGAAAACTAAAAAAAAATTAACAGAAATAAATAAAACTATCTAAGCCTAAAAATGTACATAGGAATAATAAATAAAACACAAATTGAGAGAATTCTGGAAATGGAAGACTTGAGTAAGTGAACATGAACTACAGACACAAATATCAACACCAGAATACAAGAGATGGGACAGGGGATTTCTGGCATTGAAGATACAAAATAGATTCATGGGTGAAAATGTTAAATCTAAAAATTTACTAACAAAACACTCCAGGAAATCTCAGACACTATGAAAGGACAAAACATAAAGAAAGTAGAAATACGAGAAGGGGAAGAATCCAAGCTAAAAGGCCCAGAAAATATATTCAACAATATCATGGAAAAAATTTTTCCCAACCTAAAGAAGGTATAAGTAGCTTAAAGAACACCATAAAGACTGAACCATAAGAAAATATAAAGTCCCATCACCACATAGAAATCAAAGCACAAATCATGCAGAATAAAAAAGAATATTAAAAGCTGCAAAATAAAAACTCCAAAAAACTTTTAAAAGAAGATCTATTAGAATTACACCTGATTTCTCATTGGAGACTCTAAGAGTCAGAAGAGTAGTGACAGACCTTTTGCAGACTCTAAGAGACCACAGATGCCATCCAACACTACTATAACTAGCAAAACTTTCAACCATCTTAAATGAAGGATACAAGACATTTTATGACAAAGTCACATTTAATAAATATCTATCCATGAATCCGGTTTTATCAAAGGCACTAGAAGAAAAACTCGAACCCAAGGAAGTTAGCTTCACTATGAAAGTACGGACAATAAATAATCCCATACCAACAAAACACAAAGAAAGGAAACACAGACACACACACACACAATACATGCAAACATACACAATCATACCACCACCATCAACAACAACAAATAACAGGAATTAACAATCATCAGTCATTCATATCTCTCAATATCAATGGACTCAATTTACCAATAAGAAGACAGTCTAAAAAATGTATACAAAAATAGGTCCATCCTTCTGCTGCATACAAGAAACACAACTCAACATCAAAGACAAATATTATTTTAAAGCATAGGGTAAGAAAAAGATTTCTCAATCAAAAAGACCCAAGAAGCAAGCTAGTATACCTATTCTAATATCTAACAAAATATACTTCAAACCAAAATGAATCAAAGGAAATAAAGATATTTCATATTCATCAAAGGTCAATCTACAGAATGATGTCTCAGTTTTGAATGTGCCCTGAATACAAGGGCACTCACATTTGTAAAAGAAGCATTACTAAAGTTTAAACCACATATCAAATCCTTCACATTAATGGTAGAAGATTTCAACATCTCATTCTCACCTATGGACATGTCATCCAGCTGAAAACTAAACAGTGAAGTACTGGAATTAACAGATGTTATAAACCAAATGGTTCTAACAGACATGTACAAAATATTTCATCCAAACACAAAAGAATGTACATTCTTCTCAGCACCCCATGGAACCTTCTCCAGAAGTGATCACATGCTATGTCACAAAGCAAGTGTAAACAGATATAAAAATTGGAATAACCCGCCGTATATTATCAGATCACCATGAATTAAAGTTGAAGTTCAACAACACAGGAAATGATAAAACGGGGCTGAAATCAATATAAGAGAATCAAAGAGAACAATACAAAGAATCAATGAAACAAGAGTTTGTTCTTTGGGAACATCAACAAGATAGAAAAATACTTATCCAAACTAACTAAAAGGCAGATAGAGAATATTCAAATTAACAAAATCAGAAATGAAAAGAGATATATAACAATAGAAACTGAGGAAATCCAGAGAATCATTAGGACATGATTCAAAAACCTGTACTCAACAAAATTGGAAAATCTAAAAGAAATGGACAAATTTCTTAGTCAATATCATATACCAAAGTTAGTCCAAGATCAGATAAACAATTTAAACAGACCTATAACTCCTCAAAAAATAGAAGCAGTCATTAAATATCTTTCAAAAAAAAAAGTCCAGGGCCAGTAAGTTTCAGTGCAGAATTCTACACCTTTAAAGAAGAGTTAATTCCAGTACTCCTCAAGTTATTACATAAAATATAAACAGAGGAAATATTGCCAAAATTCTTTTTTATAATGCCCCAGTTACCCTGATGCCTAAACCACACAAAGACGCAACAAAGAAGGAGTTAAAGACCACTTTCCTTCATGAACATTGATGTAAAAATACTGGCAAACCCAAGAATTCTGTTGAAGAGAGCAAGAAAGGATTGTATGAGCCAGGGCGTTCAAGGTCATCATAAGGCAACCCATGAAAACAAGTAATTTGGGCTCATAGGAGCTCAGAGTCTCTGAGCCAACAGCTTAGAGAGCCTGTATGGGACTCACCTATGCCCTTTACATATACGTGACAGTTGTGTACCTTGGTCTACTTGTGGGACTCTTAGGAGTGGGATCATGGTCTGTCCCCAGTGCTGAAGCTGGCCTTTTGGAGCCCATCCCCTCACCCAACCTTAATACAGAGAAAGGAGCTTAGTCCTACCTCATCTTGATATGCTATGCTTTGTTTACACTTATGTGAGGTCTGACATTTTCTGAACAGAAAAAGAGGTACAGTGTATGGAGAGACAGAAGGGAGGAGGGGGAGAGAACAGGAGGGGGAGAGGGAAGGGAAACTATGGTTGTGATGTAAAATAAATGAAAAATAAAAATTTAAGAAAAAATACTGGCAAATCAAATCTAAGAACACATCAAAAAGATCTTCCATCATGATCAAGTGGGCTTCATCCCAGAGATGCAGGGATGGTTTAATATACAATAATTGGTCTATGTACTCTTCCATATAGACAAACTGAAAGGAAATAAAACACATGATCATCTCTTTCAATAATGAAAAGGCCTTTGGTAAAGTCCAACACTCTTTCATGATAAATGTATTGGCAAGATCAGGGATACATGGAACATACCTAAACATAATAAAAAGCAATATAGAGCAAGCTGACACCCAACATAAAATTAAATGTAAAAAAACTCAAAGCAATTCCAGTAAAATAAGGAACAAGAGAAGGATGTTCACTTTCTAAGTATCTATCCAATATAAGTACTTGAAATTTTAGCTAGAACAATGAGACAACTAGACGAGATGAAAGGGATACAAATTGGAAAACAAGAAGTCAAAGTATACAATTTGCAAATAACATGATAGTATACATAACCCCATCAATTCTACTATGGAACACCTACAACTGATAAACATCTTTGGTGAAGTGACTAGAAAAAATATTAACTTAAAAAAATCAGTAAGCCCTCTTATATACAAATAATAAAAGGGATAAGAAATAAATCAGGAAAACATTGCCCTTCACTATAGCCACACAGAAATAAAGCATCTTAGTGTAACTCTAACAAAGCAAATGAAAGCCCTATATCAAGGTTTTGAAGAAAAAAACTGAAGAAGCTATCACAACATGGAAAGATCTCCTATGCTTGAGTATCAGTAAAATTAACATAATAAAAATGGCCATTTTACCAAAACCAACCTACAGATTCAACACAGTTCTCATCAAAATTCTAACACAATTCTTTACAAACCTTGAAAGAAGAATACTCAACTTCATATTGAAAAACAAAAACCCAGGAGAGGCAAAACAATCCTGTACAATATAACATCTGCTGGGGGTATCACCATCCCTCACGTCAGAGCTATAGTAATACAAACCACTTGGCATTGGCACAAAAGAAGATTCATTGATCAATGGAATTGAATAAAAGACCCAAACATAAATTCATACACCCATGCACACTTGATTTTTGGCAAAGAAGCCCAAATTATACATTGGAAAAAAGACAGCATCCTCAACAAATGGTGCAGACATAACTGGATGTCAGTATGTAGCAGAATGCAAATAGATCAATATCTATCATTCTGCACAAAACTCAAGTCAAGTGGATCAAAGACCTGCACATAAATGCAGTTACACTGAACTTGGCAGAAGAGAAACTGGGAGAATAATCTTGAATGCATTGGCATGTGAGACAATTTCCTGAATAGAACAGTAGCACAGACATTAAGATGGACAATTAATAAATTGGACCTCATGAAATTGAACAACTTCTGAAAAACAAAGAACATTGTCAATAAAACAAAACATCAGCCTACAGAATGGAGAAAGGATCTTAACCAACCCTACATCTGACAAAGGGCTGATCTCCAAAATATATAAACATCTCAAGAAACTAAACATCACAGACCCAAATAAAACAATTAAAAATGGGGTATACACCTAAATAGAATGCGCAACAGAAGAATCTCAAATGGCAGAGAAGCCCTTAAAAGAATGTTCAAAATCCTTAGCTGTCAAAGAAATGCAAAACAAAATGACTTTAAGATTCCATCTTACACCTGTCAGAATGGCTAAGAACAAAAACACGAGTGGCAGCTTATGCTGGAGAGGATGTGGAGCAGGAGGAACACGCCTCTATTGCTGGTGGAATTACAAACTGTATATCCGCTTTGGAAGTTAAGCCCTCCTCCTACAGTGTAGCTTGGTCTATTTGTGGGACTCATAACAATGGGAGCAGGGGCTGTCCCGAACACTTTGGACTGACTTTTGGAAACCTAGTCCTCATACTGGATTTCCTTGTCCAGCCTTAATACGAGAGGAGGTGCTTAGTCCTACTACAATCTGATATGCCGTGCTCTGTTGACACCCATGGGAGGCCTGCCCCTTTCTCAACAAGAACAGAGGAGTAGTGAGTTGAGTAGGGGAGGTGGGGGTTGGGAGAATACGGAAGGAAAGGAGGAAGGAGAAGCTATGATCAGGATGTAAATCTAATTAATTAATTTTAAAAGATGAGCATTATAGATTAAACTTGGGTCCTCACGCTTGCAAGGCAAGCAATTTGCAGACTGAGATAGCTCTTCAGCCCAAAGTTCATAAATTTAAATTAAACTGAAGAAAAAAACACAAGTAACTAAATAAGAAAGCTAGAGTTTTAGGATAATCTTAGTTAAAGGACTAATAACATTCCAAAGAAGCATATCTATATTCAGACGACCACAACAGAACACTAATTAAGAGATGGAATGTGGAATGTCACTGAGGGAAAAATGTGAAAACATAAGAAAATGTCATTTATATCACTGTATATGAGAAATTATCCAAGCAGGGTGATGATATTTTATAAAATTTGAGAGACCAAGGAAAGATGTAATTACTTGGTTCGCTGCCATCCTTACTATACTAAGTCACATAACAAATTTAGATATCTTAAGACGGAAGTAAACATGTTCTGTACTTTTTTGACTTCAAACAGGGAACTAAGGAGTAGAGATTATAGAGGGACACTTTCAAGCTCTGAAAACGTGATCTCTGTGTATTTCTCCATCATAAAACATATTTATGCAAGATATAAAGAATGCCACTATCTACAGGTGTTCAAGTACTAGGGAAATTCTATTTATAACTTAAAGAGTCAGTGATTATATAAGTATATAATGATGAAGCAAAAGCTTAAAGATATAACTGTTTGTGCCAAAAGTCCACTATGTTCTATTCCGTAAAGTCTGCTTTCAAACTCTATCAAGCTAGGATCCAAAGGAGCCCGAGAACCCTTAACTATCTGATGCCCCCCCAAAATAAAATGCCAGAATTGACTTGAACAACTGAGTTCAATGGCAAGTAGTTCAGTGTTTTAGTTCATTTGTTTTAAGAACCCACTAACATTTTTCTTTAAGGATATCACCAACAATTCCAGGGATGCTCCTATTGAAATAGGAAGCAGCGTGAATCAGTGACAAAGCTTTGATACAGATACATTGCATGGTTTGAGAGAAAAAAAAAACATTATGGAAAACAAAATGTTCTAAAATCAAGTTTATTTCCTTTAATGTTGGAACCAGGCTGTTCCTTTAGCTATTTCTGTCATTTTTTTCAATACTTATCTACTAAAGACCTGGGAGATTCAAAGATGAATGAAACATTAATTTCCTTAAAAAAAACCAGAGGGTAGTATGAAAATAAAAATATTGATAATAACAACAAACTATAAAAAAACAAAAGGCAGAGACTACCACCTGCCATATTTATGAAACTATATCTAACTGTTAGGTAAGTTATAAATTGACATCATGACAAACACCACGTCCAATTTTACAATAAAGAGCTGTGCTGATCACACTCTAAGTCCCGATGGGTGTTTCTGTAACTGAAATCAGGATACAAAGCCTGAAAAATGTATTTGTGTCAGAGGTATAAACATCTGGGAAACGTAGTTTAGGTGTTGAAAAATGGACAGTTTGTTGGCTTAGGGAAAAATGGGAATGAGTATTTGAAAATAGGAACAATCAGTTGAAATTGGGATGAAATGATCCAGAAAATCAAGTATGCAGTGGTTTCTATAACCAACAAAAAATATACAAGAAAATGATAGAGTTTCTCACAGAAGGTGTTTATATTAAAGACACAAACATTACTGAGTGTCTGAAAGGTGCCAGGCACTACATTGTGTGCTTCCATTGCGTATTATAAATTAGCTTTCATAGTAACACTATATGATAAGTATTGTCATAAATCAGAGACAGAAATTGGGGAGGGGTGTAGTCAAAGAACTTCTGAGTACAAAACCTGGCAAATAATTTAGTGTAAAAATAGACAGAGTCAGCTAAAAACAGAATAAATATATCCCTGGATTTAGAAACATGACAACATCTTGAATAATTGGCTTATCAGAACTAAATAAATAATAAAATACTAACTGCAAAAAGGATGAGCCACCATCAAATATGGAAATTGAAGATCCCGCATAGTATATTGCAGTCTTCCTGGGGACAGCAAGCAAAACCGTAGTCACAGCACAATCTTACTAGCAAGTCTTTCTCCACACGGAGATAGGAACAAAGCTTTGTGGGAGGAACTAATTTTAAAAATGGATGCCAAATACAAATGGATGGAATTAAAAAACAGTATTCTTAATGAGGTAACCCAGACCTAAAAAGATGAATATGGTATGTACTCATTCATAAGTGGATACTAGCTATAAACAAAGGGCATTGAGCCTATAGTTCATAATCCTAAAGAAGCTAAGTAATAAGATGAACCCAAAGAAAAATATATATAAACCCACCGGGAAATTAGAAATGGACAGGATTGACTGGTAGGGTTGGGAACATGGAGGTAGGGGGAGAGGGGATGGTAGGAGGAGAAAAGGAGGGGAGAGGAGAACTTGAGAAAATGGGTTGGTCCAGATGGTGGAAGGACAGAAATGAGAGCAAGAAAAGAGATATCTTGATTGAGGGAGCCATTATAGAGTTAGCAGAAACATGGCTCTAGAGAAATTCCCAGGAATCCAAAAGGATGAACCCACCTAGGACCCTAAGAAATAGAGGAGAGGGGCCCCAATCTTGACTTGCCCTGTAGTCAGACTGATGATTAGCTTAAATATCACCATAGAGCCTTTATCCAGCAACTGATGGAGTCAGAGGCAGAGACCCACATCAGAGCACTGGACTGAGCTCCCAAAGTCCAGTTGAAGACGGAAAGGAATGATAATATGAGCAAGGAGGTCCAGACCATGATGGATTCACCCATGGAAACAGTTTACCTGAGCTAATAGGAGCTCACCAACTCCAGCTGGATTGGGAAAGAATAAGCATAGGATCAACCTAGTTCCTCTCAATGTGGTTGACTGTTGCATGGCTGGAGCAGACTGAGGGGCCTCTGGCAGTGGCACTGGGATTTATCTCTACTCCATGTACTGGCGGCTTATTGGGATCCTATTCTCTTTGGGTGTATACCTTACTCAGCCAAGATATAATAGGGAGGGCCCTGGACCTTCCACAAGGCAATGTGCCTTACCCTCTCTGAGTATTAAATGGGGTTGGGGTGGGAGGATGTGGAGAAAGAATGGGAGGGGGGATGGAGGGGGGAACTTGGATTGGTATTTTTTTAAAAAATCTAATAAATTAAAAAAGAAAGAGAAAATGGATGCCACATCCCTAGAAGGTTACAGATAGTCAATAATTATATCACATTTGTTCTTCTGCTTTAATACAACTACAATAATCCCAGAAGACAATGTTCTTTATTGTTTAAATTCTTTTTCCAAACAGAGAATTACTTAATTTCTTCTAAATCAAAATCTCTAAAGGAAGTTAAATAATAAGAAAACTTTCTGCCTCCAACTTGAGCAGAATTATTCGACTATCTTAATAATATCACTCATTATTATGAACGTTCATTTTCTTCCACATTCATTTCTCCTTCAGTAAAACTGAAAGAAAAACTCCTACCCACTTGTGAAGTCTGTGAACTACAATTATTACTGTCCAGAAAAATCATGCCCGCTGGTGAGATAGTATTGAGAACATCATGGGAGTGACCAACCACATTCTGATTGGATTTAAGGTCCACGGGTCCATTCAAAAGGTTGAAAGTCATACTTGGCACCATTATCAGGCAAAGATCAAATGGCCAGACAGGTCTATAACAATAAATTACAACTATTACTTTGCTAAATGAACATAGTATTAGGGTGACTCCTAATGACTTCCATTATACCTGTAGATCAAACATGCATTAGAAAAGCCTCTATTCGCAGTAAATGGGGATTAACACCATTTATGACCTACCACTGGCAAAGGCACAAAAAATAATACAACAGAATGGTCAGCTGTAAAGAGGACATCTATATTTCATTCCTTCTTCCCAAGGTTCAGGGTGCAAAACAGAAGATGGTGGAAAGAATGCAAGAGCCAGAGGTGGTGGATGACAAAAAGGAACAGTGTCTTCTGGGCATGACAGGGCAGTTGCACACATGAGCTCATAGCAGTTGCTGTAGTATAAGTAAAACCTGTACAGGCTCTAACTGGATGAAATTCATTGAAGGGGAGGGTCACAAAATCTCACCCCTAACCACAGAACTATTGGCGTTTGTTAGCCTTAAAAAAGTGGTACACAAAGTTGGGTGGATAGGGGAATAAGGGGTTATCTTGGAGTTGGGGGAGGAAATAAGAATAATCAAAATTTTCAAAGAACTGATGAAATTTAGAAAGAAAGAAAAAGAAATAAAGGCAAAGTATAAACTTAAAATAAAAAGCAAAGAATCCTGAAGAACTGATCTTCCTTGTTAAGTTCTTACGTTGTTCACTTAAAAATGAAGACATCATGGGATGATTCAATTGACAAACATGGGGAAAAAGGAAATAAAAGAACAAATATATCACATTCTCTCGGCTCTACCCAAGAAAAGGGTTTTTTTTTCTCATCACATTGTTTTCGAGTGATGTGAAGTCTAACTGCTCACTGGAGACACCAGCCTGGCCACCCTTTCTCTCAGTGGCATGTGTTTGCCTGTCTGGGGTATTTAAATTTGAGTAGCAAAAGAGCCTTTATACTAATTTGTGTCATCCCAGGAAAACGTCAGCCTTCTGCATCGCTGATACCAGCTGTTTCTGTTAAGGAAGAAAGAAAAATACTCATTTTCTCTGAGTATTTTTTACATGCATTCATGAATCTGGTAGGTCCATTCTGCTTTGTCTCAATATAGTTGACTATGAACATGACATTGAGATCGTACTTTAAATTTTTAGATGCATCCTGAGGAATCTGAAAGGTATTTTATAAAATCTCTTTGATCTAATTTTTTTTATGTAAGAACACCATGGGGAAAACAGGCAAACACCTATGTAACATCATTATTGTTAATTATGTCATTATTTTGAAAAGCAACAAGTATGCAGTGTGCTATTAGAGAAGGTAGTCAGTATGCCATTAGGTCAATCCGTTTTAGCCAATTATGTATTTAAAACAGCACATTCACTATCTAAAGGAAACTAATCATGATATAGAAAGTGGTTCTAGGTGAAGGTTGGTTTCTGGAATCCCCGAGTCAGTGGATCTCTTCTGTCTCTAGTCACTTCCTTCTCCCTACTAACGTCAGGATTGGAACGCCCAGTGGGGTGATAGTTTTAAGGGCTCTGAAGACTATTAGGAGTATATACTATTGACTAAGTAACAAAAGAAGAAAAAGTGAAGATCCCGAGATTTCTCCAGTTCTCTGGAGACACTTCTCAGTTTAGCTGCTGATTTTTTTTTTTAATTTTTGAAATATTTTTGGCATTATATAATTTTCCCTCCCCTTTCTTCCTCTAATCCTCCTATGTAGCACTTCCTTACAAATTCAATTTCTTATCTAATGTTTGTTCTCTCTCTCTCTCTCTCTCTCTCTCTCTCTCTCTCTCTCTCTCTCTCTCTGTCTGTCTCTCTGTCTCTCTCTCTCATGCTTATTCCTAAATATATAGATGCAACCTGTTCAAAACCTGTTCATTCTGTATAAAGTTACAGTTATATGTTTTCATTGTAGACACTTTGGTAATGGGAAACTAATTTGTGTGTTGTTCCTTATTAAACTACTTTTGCTCAGTCTCAGTATTCCTTAGCTGTTGGTAGTTCTTCTCATAGTGTTAAGACCTTGTGAGCATTCACACATGGCAAGTCTATTTGTGTCATCCCTGTTCCGGTCATGGTTAGGCAGCTAAGTTTATGAGACTTCATGGGTGTTGTTGCTGACATTTCTAGAAGGCACAATCTCACAGAAAATTCCCTCACTTCTCTGGCTCTATCCATCCCATCTTCTGCAATGATCACATAGCCTAAGGGACAGGAGTTGTTGTGTAGATGCATCAGTCAGGACTGGGATCCACAGTTCTGAATTGTGATTGGTTTTGTATTCTGTAATAGTTTCTGTCTATTGTAGTGCAAAGTTACCTTTATGGGAGGGTGGGGTGAGGACTAGAGCTATCTATGGGTATAAGGGTACTTATTTCTAATGTAGTTAGGGATTATTCTGATTAAGTAAAGAATTAGTGGTAGGTTCTCCTTTAAGATCTAGAACTTCATTATCCCTGAATATTTGTCTGGGCTTCCAGTACCAGACATAATTTCTTTCTAATTGAATGGGTCTTAAATACAATTAGAGAGCTGGTGGTTACAGCCAAGGTATATGTGCTCACTGTTACTCTATTCACAATAACTAGGAAGCAGAAGCACTTTAAATGCCCTTTAGCTGGTGTATGGATAATGAAATGGGGTCCTATGAAATACTATTCTGCTGTTAAGCAAAGTAGAATTGTAAAAGTTGTAGGTAACTGGGTGGAACTAAAAGAGATCAGGCTTTAATGAGGCAACCCAGACCTAGAAAGACAAATATCTAATGCTCTTTCTCACCTGTTGCTCCTAATCCCATATCATCAAATGTGAATATATAATCTATAATCAACCCTTCCTTTTCTAAGGACTATTGCTGATCAAGGGAAAGCTTTTCTGATTAGAAGTTTTGGTCAATAGAAATCATAATGAACATTCTCATGATTAAGATTGTTCACTTATTTGTCAGTTTATTATACCTTAGGGTTTCTATTGCCATGCTAAAGCACAACGACCAAAAGCAGCTCGTGGAGTAAAGGATTTATTTCATCTTACAATTTGCGTGTCACACTCCAACACTGAAGGAATTTAGGGCAGGAACTCAGATGAGGAAACTTGAGACAAGCGGATGTCACGGAGACGTCCTGCTTACTAGCTAACTCTTCATGCCTTACCCAGCCTGCTTTCTTAGATATTCCAGGACAAACTGCCTGGGGACACGAGAGCCCCAAAGTGGTTTGGTTTTCCTCCGTGAATCATTAATCAAGACAATGTCACATAGGCTTGCCCACAAGCCAGTCTGGAAGGGGAATTTTCTCACTTGAAGCTCCTTTTCCCAGATAACTCAAGCTTGTTTCAAGTTGACAAAAACCTAACCAAGACAAGTAATTTCTTGTGAACGTGGGAATTACATTTTGATACTGAAAATCTTTCCAAGCTCTCACATGATATTTGACACAAAATGCCAAAAGATTGCTTACTAAAATTTTCAAAGAAAAGCAAAGACTATGTGTATATCGTGATTGTTTAAACCTTGTGTACTAAGAGTTATGACAATCATCTATATTGTTTGTTAAAATTATTGGCTTGAGATTAGAATAGAGTATTAATCTTTCGTGTTTTAAATTTTCTTTCTTTTGCTTTCTCATCTGGTCATCAAATCTCCACAGTCTTCTCTATTGATCTCATAATACCCATAGTTTCACTTTTTATAGTTTCAGTTACCTACAGTCAACCATAGCCTACAAATATTAAATGGAAATTTCTGGAAAAACATAATAATTTTAATATAATTTTAGTAAATTATATTCTTCATATAAAAAGTTTTATTGTAGATCAATATACACACAATTATATTAAATAATTTTACTAAAGTATATTTAGTAAAGCATACTGTGATTCAGTCTACTGTGATTAAATTGATTTAATGATTAGTTATTACTTTTAATCTCTTACTATGATTTATTTATAAATGGAATTTTTATTATAAGGGTTGATTCAGGACCTCATGGAAGGGAGCTATAACATTTTAAAATTCTCCGCAGCCCCGTCACGTAATGTTGGAAGGCACGTGGAGCAAAGGGATCAATCTCTATTGGAAACACTGAAAAATTCTGTCAGCCTTTGACCACCACCACACTGCTACTGAATGGTTGCTACAGAACAAGGATGCTGCATGGTACAGAGACAACTTAAAATCTACAAAGCGGTCTTTGAGTGTCTGTTTCCTGCTGGCACGTATATGATTCCTGCCAGTACTTCCATGTCTCCTGCTAGTACTTCTGTGTTTCCTGCTAACATTCATGGTTCCTCACCAAAGACTATGAATATGTTTAGACATTGTGACAAAAGTGTTGTGGGAACTATAGGTGCTTTCTCTCTCAAATGCAGGGTGGGCTAACTCTAATCTCTCTTGTACGCACTTGGATTAATACTGAGAACACATTAGAAGCTGTCTCTCTTATAGTGATGTCCTCACTAAAATTTTGGCATCCTTAACACCAACTAAATTTGGATTTTATCCAGCTAAATAGGTTTTCTTTCCTACTAGCATACCACCCAGGCAATTCTGGCTTCTGGTTATTGTTATCCCCAAGAATATACTCATAAAAACTAAGGAATAAAAAGTTTTATATTACAATATTTATCAAAAGCAATAGATCATTTATGGATAATCAAAAAGAATCACTTGAATTTTCCTGTAATGAGGAAACTAAATGCCAAGATCATTTGTAATTCCCATTTATGCAGAACACAACTAACATGTATTGTTCTTTTCATAAGGGGCAAAAATATATTTGGAAATTTTATACAAACATTTCACCCTGGATTTCATAAAAGTCCAGGTATTAGTTATTACTACAGACGCCACTTTAGAGTAAAGGGTTGGGAAAAGTTTTCTCAATCAAATGGACCAAAGAAACAAGCAGGTGTGGCAAACTAGAATCAATCAGAAGAGATGGAGAAGGACACTTTATCCTCATAACAGAAACAATTCCTCAGGAGGAAGTCTCAATCCTGAATATCTATGCCCCTAATATAAAAGCACCCACATATGTAAAAGAAACATTACTAGAACTCAAAGCATACATCAAACCCCACACTCTAATAGTAGGAGATTTCAACACTCCTCTCTCACCAATGGACAGGTCAACAAAACAGAAACTTAACAGAGAAATAAGAGAACAAACAGATGTAATGAACTAAATGGACTTCACAGACATCTATAGAACATTCCACCCAAACAGAAAAGAATATACCATCTTCTCAGCATCTCATGGAACCTTCTCAAAAACTGATCACATAATCGGTAACAAAGCAAACATCCATAGATACAAAAAAATTGTAGTAACCATCTGTGTACTGTCAGATCACCATGGAATAAAGTTAGAATTCAACAACAATTCTACCCCAAGAAAGCCTACAAACTCATGGAAACTGAACAGTCAACTACTGAACCACCCCTGGGTCAAGGAAGAAATAAAGAAAGAAATTAAAGTCTTCCTTGAATTCAATGAAAATACACAGCATACCCAAACCTATGAGACACTATGAAAGCAATGCTAAGAGGAAAGTTCATAGCACTAAGTGCCCACATAAAGAAAATGGAGAAATCTCACATGAGAGGCTTAACATCACATCTGAAAGCTCTAGAAAAAAAAAAAAAAAGAAGCAAACTCACCCAGGAGGAGTAGAAGACTGGAAATAATCAAACAGAGGGCTGAAATCAACAAAATAGATACACAGAAAACAATCCAAAGAAACAATAAACAAAAAGCTGGTTCTTGGAGAAAATCTACAAGATTGACAAACCCCTAGCCAAACTAATCGAACATCAGAGAGAGAACACGCAAATTAACAAGATCAGAAATGAAAAGGAGGACATGACCACAGACACAGAGGAAATTTGGAGAATCATTAGATCTTACTACAAAAGTCTATATGCCACAAAATTGGAAAATATGAAAGAAATGGACTTTTTTTTAGATAAGTACATATACCAAAATTAAATCAAGACCAGGTGAACAACTTAAATAGACCTGTAAGTTGTGAGGAATTAGAAGCTGTCATCAAAAGCCTCCCTACCAAAAATAAAAACCCAGGACCAGATGGTTTCAATGCAGAATTCTACCAGAACTTCCAAGAAGTGCTAATACCTATACTTCTTAATATGTTTCACAAAATAGAAACAGAAGAGGCATTGCCAAACTCCTTTTATAAAGCTACAATTACCCTGATACCAAAACCACACAAAGACTCAACCAAGAAAGAGAATTACAGACCAATCTCACTCATGAACATCGACGCAAAAATTCTCAATAAAATACTGGCAAACTGAATCCAAGAACACATCAAAAAACTGATCCATTATGATCAAGTAGGCATTATCCCAGAGATGCAGGGCTGGTTCAACATACAAAAATTTATCAATGTAATCCATCATATAAATAAACTGAAAGGAAAAAAAACATATGATCATTTCATTAGAAGTGGAGGGAGGGGAAGGGAAATGTGAGGAGGGGAGTAGGTGGAAATTTTTAATAAATTAATAAATATTTAAAAAAAATTATGTGGATAGTGCCTAGGAGGCACTGGCCACCAGTCTTTCTGTGGTCTTCCCCAGAGCTCCCACGATGTCTGTGAACCTGGTGTAGGTACAAATCTGCTGGTGAAAACTGTGTGCTTAAGAAGCTGCAGAGACTCCAAAAGACAGAAAGGGTACCAGTGACAGATGAAAAGGAAACAATGTCTGCCAGCCTAAAATATCTTTGCTTGGGAATTTCGATGTTTTGAACTACCAGTTTGATTCTAACGGTATGTTATTCTAGGGCTTTAGAAGAGGAGGGTCCTTGTTATCTATCTTCTGCATCGGGGGTGGAGACTGAATTTTTGAAGATAGTGGCCTGCATCTTTTTCGCCTACGAAGACAGTAAGTGTAGTATGAGAACACCTAACCGCGTACTGCAAGATGAAATTCTTAATAAACCCATGGAAACACTTGAGCTTGCTCTTCCATCAGGGATGCACACTCTTCTGAATCATTCATCCTATGCGGCACTGACAAACCTAGATGCAGTCACTTATCAGGCTACATATCAATTGAAAATACTTGGAAAAAATTATTTTCTGTGTCTATGCTTGGTTAAACAAACACGTGTGTACCAGTGTCTCTAGTAATTCTGATGGGAGGAGTGGCTTTTCCGCAGTGGCCTGCAGAGTCTCAAGAGCTGGTGTCTAAGGAACTTTTAACTGGCTTGCTTTCTGTAGACCTCATGGAAGTTCTCACAGCCTATTTTTCAAGTGGCTTTGCTGGGGTTTATTTTGAGAACATCTTAAAAGAAAGAAAACTGTCAGTATGGATAAAAAACATTCAACTTGGTTTGTTGGAGGTATATTTGAATTAGTGGATGCATATATTTATGATGGAAAATTGATAACAATGAACAGATTTTTCAGGGATGTAATCAGCGACGTGGATAGTCCTTCTTCAGGCACTTGGAGACCTTGTAGTAGCTGCTTTAATTAAGTAGGAAGATAATATTTCAAAAGAATTTGTATCCTCCTTTTCCATAATATTGTCAACACTCATATCCTATTTTTGGTTGCAAGATTTTGCGACAACCAGTGTGTTTTTCCTTGGAGCCATCCTTGTAATAGCAGCTGTTTTCTTGTGTGGTTATGATCTCAACTCTGCAGGAAATCTCACTAACACATATTCATGTAGTATCTTTAACAGGTTAATCATGATGGTGCCCTAGGAATCTCAACATTAATCTTGCAAAAAGGACTTCTGTGGACTCTGTGACCATTTCATGATGCTAAAACTGATCATACCATTGAAATGATTTGAAAATATGTAGACTTCAGGATGAAATGTGTACATCATCTGGAAGCTTAGAAGTGTGTCTGGGGGCTAGGGTTAGAGGGATATTGGAAGGGGCCTGCAGTCTGCGATCATAATGACTTCACCCTTTTGGTTGCTGCAGAACTGTCCGGAGCAGTCTTTGCTAGAGCATACAAATGCAAATACCTGTATTTGCAAGGTAGATGACTTACTCTTATTAAATGTTGTTAATAGTATTCTTTCTATACAGATACATCAAATTACATGAATTATTCAAGATTGAAAAATATAATTGCCACTAAATCTGTGAATAAGCAAAATATAATTTAAAACCAAAATAAAAAAAATGGAAAAAAGGCTACAGAGAAGCCATGGAGCATAAGGCAAATGGAAGTGTTAGACAGGAAATAGAAAAACGATTCCTTGACCTTCTACCATCTCTGATATTCGTTTTCATATAACTTAGAACACTGTCTGTTGTAGAACAGAGGGATCTGTTGAATGGAGGGAGAAGGGTGGTAGAATATGATGAAAATTCAGAGATGCTCTTTCCGTCCTGAGGGTGACCACGGCGAGTCCCCATCATACAGCAGCCCTCCTTAATAACTGGCTTGCCTCCAGTGTAGCATCAGTTCTTGATTCCAAAGACCTTCAAGGAACCAAATGAGCATCGCAAGCACAGTGTCTGGGGAGCGAAGAGAATGCGCCTGCGCTCCCCGCACTCTGGGCAGCACGCAGCAGTCTGCGTGTCCTCAGGTGTTTCCTTCTCTGCAAGCTGCTCGATGTTTTACGGAAGACGATGGCATTTCATCTGAAAACATTTGGTAAATGTTCTTGGAGTCTAGGAGGCTGCAATTTAACAAAAGGCTTCCCTGCGCAAACTAGAAGCATGATACAGGATGATTGACAACTGTGCCAACGTTTGAAAAGCAGCGAAGGGCTTTTAAATATCCAGTAGCTGAGAGCCGGACTGGAGTTAGTCAGTGCTGGAAAGTGGGGTTTATGTTGGCAATATAAGATATCTGTCTTATTACTATAATTCTTATGAAGATTTTCTAACATGTCATTAAACAAACATACCAGAAGAATGGTCCCAAAGAACCCAGTGTTAAGATAGCAATAGAATCAAAATACATTATGGTCAGATAATAATTTCCTACTGTTTGATACTTTTATCAATTTCTAAAACCTTACCAAACACAGAAGCATGGCCAAGATGTTTATTTAGGAGTGATGGCATTTACATTACAATTAAAATGGGCCCCACTTAAAATACAACTATCTAATTTCAGACATCCTCTGCTAAAGGTAACTCATCCACAGTGCAGCTTAGCGTCTTTATCACCTGCCCACAGGTCTACTGAAGTCCCCCGCCCATTTCTCATGTTCTATTCCCAACACTCTCTAAAAATAGGATCAAATTTTCTGAAATTGTGGAGAAATTGCCCAAACTGGTCTTTGTCACTATAACATTTTGAAAAGTCTTCTTCAAAGCTGAGCTCCTGTACCTGTCTCTTCCGCACTTAGTGATGTCATTTAGGATGACTAAGGCCACCTTCCACCTTCACTTCCATGGCTATGGATGCTTGTGAGTACATCTATGTGGTCCCAGGTGTGTCACTGGGAGGGGGATAAATACAATGTCTTTCTAAAGATAGAAAAATACTTTCGCTGTCATTCTAGAATACCCACTCTCTTTTTTCTTTTCTGGTTTTTTTTTTTTTTTTTTTTGTTCCTTCTCTGCTCCAGGACTCAGTAGAAATGCTAATACTTCCTTTCAACCAATCCTTCATGAGGCTTAGTTTTTGTTTCTAACCCCCTGCTCCTTCTTGTGTTTAGTTTTTACATTCAGAGGCAATCTTGAGAGTGACTTGGAGCTGGGCAGTGGTGGTGCATGCCTTGAATCCCAGCACTGCGGGGCAGAGGCTCTGTGATTTCAGGACAGCCTGGTCTTCAAGAGCTAAGTTCCAAGACAAATAGGACTGTTACAGAGAGAAACCTTGCCTCGAAAAACAAAAGCAAAATCAAAAGAAAAAACAAAAAGAGTGAGTTGGTAACATTATTGAAAGGCTGTTTACTCCAGGATCACTGTATTTAGTCCCAGTGTATAAACAATGGTGGACTTACAAAATATCAAGTTTTCAATAGATCTGGTAGTACTGTCAAAAGTTAAGCATCACAAGATTACAGTGATCTGAATATGAACGACGCTGTGATTCAGACACAAAGACACCATCAAGCTGGACAGAGAAACAACTAAACAAATTGAAATCTGTGACCAAGGATACAACATAACTCTCCCATGAGGTACTGCATTACATAGAAACAAAGTCCCTAGACTTAGTCACTAGATCTTCATGAAGACATGCCTAAAGAGAACAGATGAAAAGAGAAGAGGAAGGCCAGATTACATTTGTAACAGTTAAAAAATTATAGAGGAGACAATGCACTACTTTGTTGAAAAAGATTTCTTGGAAATTGGTAAACCCTGGGTGGTAGCTAGTGGAATGTCAGGTGTCAATAGAGCATTTGCTTCTGTTCCTAAAAGATGAGATTGTGGTCTATTTACAGTTACACTGAAGGAATGCTATGCTTTCTCTCTTGGAGGTTTGGTTTTTAAAGTTTTTAAAGCAACTTTTAAAATGAAAATACTACCGAGGAGAATAGGCTCTTAGTAAAATCTGTCAGTTGTCAGTTAACACCTTAGCAGGGCACAGGATGCTGTGAGATGCCAGGAACAGACAGGAGAACGCTGCTCCTGACGAGGTGGGAGAGCACCCAATATCCGCTGCTTCACAGTTGCGCCTGGGAGTCAGCCAGAGAATCCCAGCTGGTCCCGCTTTGACAAACAATCTCCCTCTCCTCCAATCGCCTGGAACAGAGAAACACAAACAGGCCTCTGCACATTACTCTTCTCTCAATAAGATCCGTGTGCAAGTAAATAAGGATGTAGATTACAGAAGTGAACTGAGACATCAATGCAAGTTTGATTATTCAAATAGTACCAAAAGGATGTGTCTCAGTGAAATGTGGTTCAATGAAAAAGGATGCTGCCCATTTTTTTCCTGCTCTATACATCTCCTCAACCTCCCTTCTACTCTCTCCTCCCTCAGAAACATTCAGCGTTACTTACAATCATGGGTGTTATGAGGAACTTTCTATATTTGCTCTATGTGTTTACACGCCTATATTTAAACATAATGCACGTATGGAATCCAGTTGCTTGGCGGTTTTGCCAAGAGCTATTTTCCATAGTCTAAAATACATTTGTAGCCGGGAATTAGATTATGGGCTTCCCACAAATTCTTAATAATATTAACAATGGTGAGAACTAGTAATAATAACAATAAGAAGAATAGCTAACATATAGTAAGTATTCAGCATGTTCTAGATAGAGCAGGGAGCACTTTATCATTATTTTAGTTTTACAAGTAACAATTATTTAAATGTATTATTGTAATTGGAGGAAAAAGGACACAAATAAAAGATCTCATAAATAATCTTCTCAGTCTCCAAGACCTTCTTTGACATGGCCATTGTTCTCATTTAGGAAACGTCCTTTTAAGAATGTCCTCAATGTATCTATAAGAACACGCAAAAAATCTAATTTTCTGACTAACTCTTGGCTCACGATTTTCAGTGTAATCATCCAGGTTTTTCCAATACAAGCCTGTGAAACTCTTGAGCCTTTTGGGAGCATGCTAGTCCATCCTGAGATCATATCACAGGTCAGCAAGCTGTGATGTTACTGATCAACAACAAGTTAGGTCTACTTTTCAATAAAATAAAAACAGCATAATAAATACGTCAGGTGAGCCCTTTGTACATGCATCCATTTCCCTTCAGTTGGTGGGAGGAAGAGTTACAGATTAAAGAACACAGAGGACAGTTACCTACCACTGTTTCTTATACCTGACCGACAATGGTTTTCATAGTCTATTCCATGTCGGTTTGTCTGGGATCAGACTATCACAGTAGAGCTTCTGACTGAGGTTAAAGCAATAGTCCAGTTTAGCACCTCTGGTGAAAACAGAGAGGATATGTAAAAGTAAGATACATTTTTAAAATATATTAGTGTGAAAGGCAGAAATCTTGAGGGTTTTCATTCGTAGATTAAGAATTTTAGCCAACCGGTAACTGCAGGGAGGAGAATTAGTTTTTCTCAGGGATAAGACCCTTTATGGGTTATCTAGTGCAGAGAGATAAAACTTGAAATCATTTGTACACCAATGACAAAAATGGCCTCAGAAGGTTGTATTTATTTATGTTTGTGCATATACACACTAAAACTACCAATCATAGAAAAGGTGGCTATCAACATGAGAGTGGGGGGGTGCATGTTAGCAGGTGTAAGGAGAGAGAGCAGCTGGGAGACCTGGGAGGGGGAGAAAGGAGAGGAGGTGTGATGTAATTCTATTAATATTAAAACATTAAAATAAAATAACATTGTTGAAATGAAACTAGGGAATTTTGAGAAGAAATTTGAGACACTCATTCTTTCTTATGTAAATATGGAGACAGTGCAGCCATGGGAGACGTCAGACACTACTTGTATTACTTTGTTAAGGCCACTATAATGAAGCACTATAGACTAGTTGAAGTAATAAAATTATGATAATTGGACTTGTTATAGTTTTGGAGGGTAGAAAGCAAGGTATTGGTAGGACTTTTTTCTTCTAAGGACCACAGAAAAGAACCTCTTCCGGTCTTCCTTCTCTCTCTCTTCCTACTCTCTTCTGAGTCCCCACACTATATGCCCCATGCCTGTTTCTGTGCTTAGATTTTCTCTTTTATTGGTGTTCAAATAAAGATGTCACTCATGTTGGGAAAATATTGAACCTTAGGGACTTCACTTTGATTTAATTACCTCTTTGGACCTTATTTGCAAAATATGGTACTATTATGAGGTCCTGGGGGGTGTTAGAACTGTAACATGTGAATAGGGGCAGGCATTCGTGACCCTATCCCAGGTTCAGAGTCACAACCTTAGGACAGAATGAGAAATGAGAACATCACAACAATCATCACTGAAGGCAATACCAAACCCAGATGGAAATTTGAATAAAAGGAAACTAGACTAAATATTTCAAGGAAACATCCATGAAATATGAAACTGTAATTTTCGAATTTTAAGGTCACTAGGTAGTTTTTTTAACAATAGGTTTTAATGAAAGCTTGAAAGCTTAAGAAAATGTACCCATGTTATCATTATTTAGTATTGTTGTAATTTAAGTGGGTAAACAGCCATCTTAGAGTGCAGATTCCTGGCACAAAGTGTTAGATCAAGTGATGGAATTTAATATCACCATAAAAGCAAACCAGCCCAATGTGCACCCAGGTGACTCCTGTCTTGAGACACCACACCCTCTTTGTGACAGCCTCCAAACCGGTGGCAGATACCCTGAGACCAGATTCTCCTCCAGAGTGTAGAGTCAGTGACAAGGAAAAGGGGCTCAATCACAAACTGGAGAGACTAAGGAGCCAAGGGGCCAGAGTGGTGCAGCATGGAATGAATCCTGAAGAGAAACGTCAGAGCTCTAGTGCCTGCCACCTTACCACTGCATGGATGAAAGCTAATTACTTGCTTTTGCAAAATGCTGTAAGGATATCTAGGATGTTAAGGGGAAGATAAGTGAAAGGTAGATGGGAAGACAGTACTGTTAGTAAACTCTTCTGGAAATTGAAAGTTTCCTCCAAATAAAATATTAAATTTCAAAAAAAAATATTTCCAGAATGATGTCGATTTAAGTTAAACCTAAAGATTAACTCACACGTACTCACTCATAAGTGGTTTTTAAACATAAAGCAAAGAAAACCAACTTACAAATCACAACCCCAAAGAACTTAGACAACAATGAGGACAGTAAGAGAGACATACATAGATCTAATCTACATGGGAAGTAGAAAAAGACAAGATCTCATGAGTAAATTGGGAGCATGGGGACCTTGTGGAGGGTTGAAGCGGGGAGGGGAGAGCCAGGGAGGAGAGCAGAGAAAAATATAGAGTTCAATAAAAATCAATAAAAAAAAGATTAACTCACAAAGGAATTTGTGATATATAGGATGGCTCTCTTTTCACAGTGGTACTGAAAATGGTTCTATGGCCTCAAATGTCAGGCAAACATCTACAGTGGAACTAACCATCAACCTTTTTTGTTCTTTGTTTTGTTTCCTGTTTCCTTTTTTAATCTTTTAATCAAGTTTGATCAAAGCCTTTAATGCATAACTTATAAAATCCATTTTATGTATTTTGCAGTTTCAAACTTTTGAAGTTAAATTTTTATAAGTTTCTTGCTAGTGATTGCTGATTTGTAGTCAAGCTATTGTTTTTTGTAAATCAATGCAACATTCATTCAGGAAATTTACTAAAGTCTTGTATCAAAGTTGTAGTGCTTTTCAATTATTCTGTCAAAATTTTCTAAACCTAGTTATAAAATTTGCAGTTATTATTCATTTTCTGGTATTTATAGTCTTTAAATTTATTTAATTCATTACGTCCTGTAAAATAAACTAGAATAATATCAGTGATAACCATTATCTTGACTTTATATGCTATGCAGTATCTATTGTACTATTGAATGATTTCATCTTTTTTTCTTTTCCATACACATGATTTGAAGACCTCAGTTCTTTCTTCAGATACTATCAGTAGTATTACAACATTTGAAAATCGTATTTGATATATTTAGTTTTAGCTAAAACAAAATATTTTTCAGAAAACTTTGATTTGAAATTTTACCAATCCCATCATTATTTTTTCATAAAAAATTGAACTCTGTTTTCCAAATTTTCTTAGGATAACTCTCCAGCAACTGAGGAAAAATAGTTTGATAGTGATGAATTCTCTGAGTGCCTTTACACTCGAAACTCTTTTAACTTTACACAAAAAGAAATCAGCCTTGTAAATTATACCCTCTTCATCCAGTGTTTTGAAGGAGATCTTCACGTAATACCCTTTCTCCATACAGAATGTCTGAGGTCCCCTCAGGATTTTCCTTTACATTAAATTACAATTTGTTCTCAGAAAGCTCAGGACTTTCTGTCATTTACATCTGACATTTCACTAAGAGAAACCTTAGGACTCCCTTTCCCTTTCCATATAGACATCTATAAGTCCTTCGTATTAATGTATCAGCCGATGATTTAATTATTCTTTCCCTCCTATCTCTTTTTGTCATTTACACCTGAAATTTTATCTGAGAGACATTGCAATGCATGAACTTTACGTCTTAACACATTAGCTACTGTCTTCAATATTATGCACGTGCGCGCGCGCGCGCACACACACACACACACACACACACACACACACCATCTCTTCTAAAACTATTAGGCTGTTGAAATTGTTTCGCTATACGCCTTATCTCCTTGTTTCCTTTTGTACCTTTGATCTTGTTGATCTTTGGCTTATATTCTGAAAGAATTCGTTCATTCTTTTTTCATTTCACAAATTCACCAGTTAGCTATACATCTTTCTTGAGTGTCAGGGTTTTAAAAATTATTTCTTAAACAATTTTCATTTCTGTTATAGAGTAATATTGTTGTTGGTGTTGTGCATGTTTTTAGGAGACTTGAAACATTTTGTCATAGCTCCAAGAATTTTCAGGGTCAACATTAATTTAACCATTTGCTACCACAAACGACATTTATTTATTTATTTGTTTATTTTTCATTTGTCTGTAGATTACCTCTTCTATACTCTTTTTTCTTTTAGTATTTTACTCAAAAAAACATGACCCTAAAGGTCATAATGAAATCTTTGATTAATCTTAAAAATTACATACAAATATCTCCTATATTCAAGTGTAAATATTTATTGGAGTAGCACTGACTGAAGAGTCTAATTCTTAGAGCCCATGTTTGCCATGTTTGTGTGGGAGGAGAAAGAGAAAACATAAATTCAGAGGTTTTATCTAACAACAGTTGTCAATTTGTCATCTCCAGATCAGTTTCTCTTAGCAACAGTAAGTGAAAAGAGACCTGCCGTGTTTGGATAGCCAGAGTTTCCATTGGAGAAATAGGTTGCATCAAAACTCACAAATGCATTTGGCACTGTAAACAGAACAGTTTATACCCAATAAACCATGGAATCAATGAATCTAAGAGGGAGGTTCTGGCAAACAGATCTCCAGCAACTTCATTTTTTTTGTGCCTTTAGAAGCCTCAAAAGAAATCATATATTTGTGATATGATTCCATTTACTTGTATCTCAGACACAATTCTACTGCATTAGTCTAAAGTTGCCCCCCTATCTAGCTTTGTCAAGATTCTATAGAAATCTGATTTTTTTGGTATTTTGCATGTTATTTTATTAAAAGATTAAAAGATGAACAAAACTACATAGACACTTAGAATGATAAATACACTTTATTATTTTATAGAAAGGCACAAAATAATATTATACCTCAGTTATATCACCTGGGAGTCAGAATACAGAGCAGAGAACTTGAAAGAGACAGGCAAAGAGGGGACAAAATTGGAGCTATTTTGTTAACTAACACAAAGATAACAAAGACAGGAATAATAATGAGTACATGTAACTATGCTCTGAAATCCACAGACAGAAAGAGTTTGCAGAAAGTACTAGAATAAAAGCAAAGCTTACACAGGCAGTTGGGAGGCATCTTCAGATACAAATAAGTATGAAATAAATGTGCACACACACATACACATATGAATGTTTGGAGATGCCATCCATGTAGATTGAATTGATGGCTTATCAGTAACCTCCAAGACAAAAAAGCACTTTAATTTTTCACTCAGTTTGGCAGTGCTAAAAAGTTCAGTACCAGTTTCAATTTTCCTTTGATTCTTCATAGCAAGCCTTTGGAACATTTTTGTTTTTTTTTTTTTAACATCAAGTTGGCAAAGTGAAAGAAAATGCGAAAGGAAGCAGAATTTGTTAAAACTAATGAAAATAGCACACTAGTAGAAGTAAGGAATTGCTGAGGCAATTGCCCTGTGGTATTTCCAGATGTTCACTGTGCATCCTGCAGCGATCCATCTCGTCCCCCATGTGCTATCCACGGTGATAGGCAGTTCCCTCAGGGTCTGATACCCTTCCATCTGCATTAAAGCCAAAGAATGCAGAGGATGCTGTGCCTAATGGCTGGGGGTGTATGGATCACTGCCTCCTGTGAATACAAACTGTACAGCCCTAGTGTTTCTATGTGGCTTCATCTCTATAATTCCTAGGAGGCAGAAGAATACCCAGTTTATTAATAATTGGTGACGCATCAAACTGTCCAAAGTGAACAACAAATAAATTACTGCCTGCAAATATACTCTTGGACAATATTACACATAAGAATTAAATAAGGACAATGAGAGACAATTAATGTAGATAGTACAAGTTGTTCTACATAGTCAAAGTCAAACAAAATATAACCACCTTGCTTATGCTTATGCTTTTGAAAACAAAGATGCATAAGTTAACTTATGTAATTTCAACTACAAGAGAAAGCTCCTTTTCTTCCATATTTAGTGGGAAAGCAATAATAAGCATATTCAACAGAGACTGTTTCAGTTATAGACAATTAAAGGGAAAACCACAGATTCTCCTGGGCTAAATAGATATATTTCTATCTTTGGCACTTGTAATTTTGTTTTACAATTTAATATTTAAAAACATGTCAGATTTATTTATTTTTTGCTTTATATGTATGGGGGTTTTGACTGCATGTCTTTGTGCATTCTGCATGTGTGCACAGAGATCAGAAGAGAGCATTGAATCTGAAGTTAGAGTTATGGATGGGTGTGAGCTCCATGTGGATGCTAGGAACTAAACCTGGACCCACTACAAGAGCAAGAGGTGCCCTTAACGACTGAGTCATCTAACCATCCCCTGATTTTTGTTGTTGGTTGTCTGTTTATTTAAGAGAAAGTTGGTGCTGTGCTACGTATCAGCACAGTTGGAAGTTGGTAGTAGGATGCCAGAAATTCAAGGACAGCATCAGTTACACAGGGATAGCCTGTCTCAAAAACCCAAGGCCCAGGCTTCTAACTCAGTGACAGAGTGCTACCTGGCATTAAAGTACCAACTCAAACCCCAAGGATCCCAGATAAAATTTTCAGAAAGAAATAAACCAAAGATGTTTTACCTAAAAGAAAATCTAGCTGGGCGGTGGTGGTGCACGCCTTTAATCCCTGCACTCAGGAGGCGGATGCGGGCGGATTTCTGTGAATTCGAGGCCAGCCTGGTCTACAAGAACTAGTTACAGGACAAGCCTCAAGGTTACAGAGAAGCCCTATCTCAAAAAAAACAAAAAACAAAAAACAAAAAACAAAAACAAAAACAAAAACAAAAAACAAACAAAAGAGAGAGAGAGAAAATCTACTGATTTCTCCTTCGCCAAAACTGAGACGTCTAGAAGTATAGAGCTCAAGGCTATTAACAGCTTATCCATGTTCAAAGAACAGGTCTCTCTGCCATTCTATCCACCTGTCCTTATATGGGACTCTCTGTGAAAATCCGTAACTGCCAGACCAGTGCACAGCAATGAGCTGCAGACACCATGAATGTAAAAGCTTCCCCTTGCTTACTATTCCTCTTTCAATAAACTCACAGGAAGCTTCACAGAATCAATTTTCTCTTTCGTCTCCAATAACTACTTTGCTGGTGAAGTGGATTGGTAACCAAATTATAATCTTTTTCCTTATTAAAAATGAAAAAACAGTGTTAAATGTTAGTGAAAAGTTAGTGTCCCAATTAGCACACTAACACAATAAACATTAGATGAGGCAAGCAGTGTTGAGAGAAAAAGATGGGCCTGGGGATCAATTGGTATTTGTTCTGACTTTCTATCTTCAGTAGCAATCCATAGGATTATTAGAATTGGATTCAAAATTGATCTTGTATGGAGCAAGGCAATTTCCTTTAATCATCAATTTTGCATTTCAGATGAGTTTTAGCTTTAAAAAATAATCCACTATCTGTAAGATAGACTCCTAATTTATTTAGCTAATATGTAGAAACTTAGAACAACACCACCAAAAAGAAATTAAAAAAAAAAACAGGCAACAGAAAGAATATGACACAACAACAAAGTTTCTTTGGGAAATCACATGTCATACCAGAAAAGAGTTAGTAGTAATGACGGTGAAGGTTTAAGACACTGTAAGGTTCATTTTGCTATTTGTTAGGACTCTATTTGGTATATCCTGTGGAGGACAAACTAATATCACGGTGTCCTTATTACTTCCACTTAAGAGAAGTTTCATAGACCTTTGGTTTGCAAGGCAACATATGTAAGTTAGGGGAGGAAAAGTCTTCACCCAGTTGTTTTTGGCCCCTTTCTCAGCTTCTAACTTAGATTTTCATTCTGGAAAACATGTTTCCTATGCAGTTTTAATAGTCTTTGAGCTAATACAAAGAGAAGAGTAGATGTATGACAGTGCTTTGTAAAACTTCTGGACTGGTCTCGACGTGACAATTCAGATCAAATTAGTGCCACTTGTATCAGCTTCCCACAGTTTGATAAGGATTTCATCTGTGTATATATTTCCTCATTGATGAATGAAAGGGTTCTACAATGACCAGTAGAAGGATACAGGCCACAGTCAGTTTTGCCGTAAGTTGTTTACATCTAAGAAGTAAGACATAAATGGAAGGACTGGATATAAACTAACATAGTGGCATGAGAAAGCAATGAACATGAAATACAATAAATTAATATAATCATATGACTATTTAAGTCAGATGTCACCACGTTTTTGCATCTAAAAGCAATAAATAAGAACTCAGAACTCTTACTATGTTATAAATGATTTTTCACACGATTGCTCAGGATCAATGGCTTGAACTTCCTTGAATTTTTAAGATCAACCAGAGAAGTCTCCCAGGAAGGACACTAACACAATAGAGAATAGACGAGGAAACCACTATTAAAAGAAAGAGATAGATAGGTCTGTGGAACAATTGATATTTGTTCTGACTTTCCATTTGCATAGCTGTTCTGCAAAACGCAGTGGTAGTCTCTGCTTGAAGAGTTGTGATATTGTTTGTACAAGGGATTAGTCTGGGATACCAAGAGCTCCAAAGACAAGCTAAGGCAAGATGGAGAAAAAGGCCAAAGGCAGCATTGTATGGCACATAACAAAGGATTAATAACTATAAAACACAAAGAATACCTATGTAGAAAATGATGGATCCAAATATTCATCAGCAGAAAATGGATTATCAAAATAGAAAATGCGATACCATGAAAATGTAAACAGCTATTAAAGATATAGGAGTTTCTTTAAATATTTTAATATCTATTAACTAAATTAACAACACCCTTGAAGTAGAAGTAGCTTAATCCAGCCTTTAAACAAAATTAGAATTTTATTACTTTATAAATTGTGTGATAGTTATGATACAGCTTCAAAATCACTATCATGAACTTGAGTTATCTTATAAATACTAGTCTGTCATAATAAGTAACCACCCAGGGTCCTAAGGCTGTAGCCTTCACAATCAAGTGAGGTGCGTGAGGACCAGGAAAATTTCATTCTCAGTGACAAGATTTTTTTTTTCAGGTAGAGGCTTGACAGGCAATGATTAATCTCTAAGGGGAAACTTGAAGAAATATAATAAAATCTTAAGTATCACCTGCGGCACTCCCTGATAGGTTTTAAGACAACAGCCAACGGAGGATTCCTGCCCCACCACTCCCAATTATCAGATTACCAGGCCTGTTGCCATAGGTTTGGAGCCACCTGCCCCACCCCCCTTTGCTTCACATATCAAGAGACTGATCAGAAAGGATGAGAAAAAGCAGAGTAAACTCAGAACACCTGAGAAAGAGAACAAGGAACTGATGAAAAGGAACAGTCTTGGTCTTTGTCCCCGATGATTTACAGTGCAGAAAAGGCCCTCTCAATATATAGGCCAATGCCTTCAAACTTAAGCTAGCCTAATAAGCAATAAGTGGCTTTAATCCCGAAATTGGTACACTGGTTTTTCAATGGCTAGCAAGTGTTAAAAAGCAGAAGAAATAGTCTAATTTTCAGTTGTAGTAGCAACTCCTTGAAGCAGTGACTACTCCTCTCCTAGCATGTATACAGACTGTTCCTTTAACAAAACTTTGGGAATATAGGCAAAAGCAGTAACCATGAATGCCTACTTTTTTCCTCAGATTCCGTTTCCATTAAGGGACCCAAAGCTAAGTCAAGGTCTCTTTCTTTAATCTGTCATAATTCTGAAAATCTCAACACACACACACACACACACACACACACACGTCATTGAATATTTCCTTCCAAAATCATCAACACACTGGGGTCAACTCTGTTAGCAGCTCCCAGTCTTCGCAGTTACCCATGTTAGTATCATTTTTCTCCTTTCTCCTTCCTAAAGACACTCTTCTCATTGACTTCTATGGCTCCACAGTCTCCTTTTCAGTTCCATACTACTTCATTCCTTTACAAATTCCCTTTCTGTCTCTAATTTCTAAGCCTTGCCGCTCAAGAGTCTATGTTAGTGTTTTGTTAGTCTTTTTCCCTTTTCTGTGTATAACCCCAGGATAATTTCTTATAATTCTGTGTTTTTAAAACTCTCTGTATGTTCAAAGTTTCTACCTTTTTAAACACCCACCCCAAATAACTATCTTGTATTTTTGACTCCTTAATCAACATACCTGCTTGAGTGTTTATTGTACATGCCAGTTTAAGTTCAAAACATGCTCTGTTTTACAAAATTATTCTCTGGACTTTCTCATTTTAGATGTGACAATTTAATGTTACTCACTCTGGCCAACAAACTTAGATTCACTCTTGATCTCTCATTGCTTTATATTACTTCCATTCTGTCAAGAATCACGGTTTGTGCTAGCTTCAAAAATGAAATCATGGTCTAATAGTTTAGCAGAATCTCCACTGTCTTCCTCTTTATCTAAAGCTTCACCATCTTGTTTCTAGACAGCTGATTCCTCCTTCTAACTGATCTTGTTAGCTTCTTTCTTAGTTCCCTGCTTCTTCTAGGGTGATCTTTTTTTAACTTAAGTCAGCTTTTGGTACCTTTAGCATATAATAGAATGTCTCTGATGTCTCTGAACAGATTGCAATTGATTAATTTAGTAATATATAAAATTCACTTGAACCAAAAAAGCAATGATAGAAAATAAAGAGTACATAATATTCACTTAACTACTGTAGCATATGCAAAAAGACTATGCGCCAATTCTGAAATCTCTTGTATTTACAAACTGTTATCTCTTTACTGATTTCCAAAATTTTTGTTTTGGATTTCTCTTTTTTTTTGTCACCTAAGATTCTTATGTTAAAATCCTATCTCTCAAGGTGGTACGACTATCTCAGTGATCCTGTACGACTTAATTAGTTCACACATGAAAATCTTCATGACTGAGAATCTAAAGAGCTGACTCATTGCTTCATGTTCTGCCATTGAAAAACCAAGGAACATTATCATTATGAACCAGAAAGCTTTTTTCGTATCTTTGCAGCTACTTTGATTTTGGGCTCTCTAAATGTCTAAGAAAGAAGTCTCTGTTGTTTTTGTGATACTCAGTTGGTAGCATTTTGTTACAGTGTGCCACATGGACTAACACAGATAACAGGATTCAAAGTTCTCTAAGATGCCATTTGAAGAAATCATAGACCAACATGGGCTATAGGGTTTGCCAAAGAAAATGGCTTTCAATCTCAGGAATACATGGGGCAGGCCTTAGTGTTCCACCAGATGAAGGAAATATCCAGCCTAACTTGATGGTGCTCAGCCTCTATTCCTTTCAGTGCTGTGAAGCCTCTCAGGCCACATTACTAGATCTGACTTGTATACTTAGTGTCAAGTGCCCATCACCATGTCTCTTATTCTTCCTTTAACTTTATGTTTTTCTTTACCCCAATCGTTTGCATCATGGTGCACTTGCTTTTGGGACTTCTGTCATCCCTATGACTTTTAGTCCATTGTGTTGCCTTATAGTCAGCAAACCCACAGCCTTAGATATGAGCAGCTCCCTCCCCTATTCTCAGCTCCGCAGAAGACAGCCAATTTTTTTTCTGTCCTGCTTGGTAGCAGAATGAAGCATCAGACTGCTCTACTTGTAATTCATACTATGCGGACAGTTACTACAGTTGAATTAATGTGGTTAGCAGGAGAATGACAGCCAGGCCATATAATATGCATAAAAAGCTTAACAGTGAATACCTACCTCTTTAGCACTTCTGATGTATAAATGCATTCCGTATGTAAGCACGCACATGCCTGTGTGTGTGTGTGTGTCTGTGTGTCTGTGTGTCTGTGTGTCTGTGTGTGTAGTCTGATAATGGGTGGCAGACATGTGCATGCCATGGGTCATTTGTGTAGATTAGAGGACAACTTTATGAAGTCAGTTCTCTGATTCTACCTTTTCATTGTTTCCAAGAATCAAACATAGGTTGAGGGACTTATACAACAAGTGTCTTTACATACTGAGCCTTCTCTCAAGTCCTATATACACATCTTTACTCCATAGAGCTACACTATGAGAAAGAGAGCATTGAAGTACAGGATTAAATAACTTGCTTTAGCTAAATGCAGAATGAGTAACGACCTGGGATTAGAACCAGAACAGACAGTTACAGTATTTGTGCTCTGGACACTGCACTGTGCCCTGTATAGTATTACAAGTCTGGGAAAGCTGTTAGTAAAATGCATCACTTCACAACTAAAACCTACCGTGTTGAGTATTGAGAAATACAGAGAAAGAAAGTCACTTGGTTGGTTAACAATTAGAAATTGTAAGAATTGGTGCTTAAAATTAGACAGTTAAATTTTACAGTTCAGAAACGAAAACACAATAACCCCAACTTCACAGCACTAATGTGGAAGCCAAGACATCAAAGTCAATAAAGACTGAAAACAACTTAAGCCAAATTCAAATCTAGTGGTACACAGGGCATGTGGCTACAGGTAGTTCCAAGCATGATAGACATCTGTAGGTGTAGCTGTTAAATCATTCAAACAAATTTGAGGCAAGAAGAGTGAGGGAATCAACATTTTACAATGAGGCACTGACACCAGACATCATGAGTTCAAACAAAATAGACTAATGAGTCTTCCTAGCTCCCTAGATGATTTACCAATGCTGGTGTCCAGTATTAGATAGGGAGCAAGCCCTGGCTCTGTGTTTCTCTGGTGGCTGCCACAAAGAAAAGGGTCTATAAAACTTTGGATAATCCTAAGAAAGCAAGCACCAATTGCCAAATAATTCAGTATTTTCAAATGGAATTTTATCACAAACCCCTATTTATTGGTCACCCTCCATAAAGATGTCTCCCTTCAGCAGCTTATTTTAGTTCACTTAATCCCCTCTAAAATAGGTAAGGGAGATTTTTGCCATCCCTTTAATGTGTTTGTAAATGCAGGCTCTTCAGAAACTAACTCAGCCAAGACCCCGCAACTGAGTCTTAAATCGTGGATTTAAAGACAACTTTTTTATGACTTTGAAACTTATAAATTTAAAGACAAAGCTATTGAGAAATAACAGTCAATATAAAGTCCAGTTCCTTTTTGTTATTACGCTGGAATGCTCAGGCAAAGAGGTCACAATTCTTTCTTTTAAAATATCCACATCATCGCATTCACTCACAATGACTTGTCTGTAATTGCGTGTGATCTATAAAAACTAATTACCCTGTTTTGTTTCTATCACATCTTCTTTTCTCTTCTGTTGGTAACATAACTCGCACGGGATAGAAAGACCCTGAAAAAAACATTACTATGCAGAGTTGAAATCCTTACGAAAATGTCATTGATTTAAGCTGTGAGCCGCCTTTATGTGACCCTGGCTAAAACAGATGTTGGCTCTGTGTCCCATCCTGCCATTGACACATTTCCCAACAAGCAGATTGACTAGTTCAGCACAACCAAGGCTTGGAGACAAAGGGGAGTCTGACCTTTAGGCACTCAGTGACTTTATGTTGACGTCATACCTCCCACCCAAATGTGCCCTGAATAATATGTTCCCAGGCTAGGTACCGTGGGAAAAAACTAACTATTCATAGGTGGCATTTCAAAGTATCCTCAAAATTATATGGAGAAAAAAAAATACCCTCTCAGATGACTATAGTGTCTCTAACACAGAAGTCAGGACAAGCATGAAAGCCCAGGGCTATGGCAGGCTTACCCTGCTGCTTGGAACAATGTCCTGATTGTGCGGGTATCACCCCCTTAAGATGCATATCACAGGCAGGATATGAATGTGTCCCAAGAAGGGTTTGACAGCTGTTTCTGAGCTTTCTAGATCTGAGATAAAAATAGATACTATCAGCACAGCCTGCTTTATGCATTTTCAAATGGATGAGTTGTCTTTCGTATTATACAACTGTTTCCAACCAGCTGCCCAGCCTTCTACCCAACTAGGGCTCACTCAGCCACACCTTGATAAGTACTGCGATCCTTTCATAACCATTTTCCAAGATACTCAGAATCATGTCAGCACTCTGAGACCTGCAAGCCCTGGACTGCTTTGCCAAATCATGAATAAAACACCAGAGTTAGTTAGAGAGTACCGGCCTAAGGAACTTAAGCTCTTCTATGTGGAACAACGTGGTTTTCAAAAGTCCTGAAAATACCCTCATAGTACAGGTCATGCAGGCCTTCAACAGACATCAGGAGGATGCTCTCTTAGATATTAGGATACCATGCAAAGCAATCGCAATCTTATTTTAAGTTTCCAGTCCAGGAATTGAAATAAACTTGCATACTGCTGACCTTGATAGAATGCAATGAGTGTTAATCAAAAAGCACACTACCTGAGAAATAGCCTCAGTTGTTTAGTTAGTGTATATACGTATATACAGAAATATTATCTTCTTCAGGTATAAGCCAGACAAGAAAACAATGATTTCGTATAAGGCAAGAATTAGTCCGTTTCCTCCCTTTCAGGCCACATCAACATGACTTACAACACATAAGTCCTCAGAAATGACTAACCGTACTGGGGCTTGCAGAGAGGGAGAACAATAGGAAGGTAATGTAACTCACTCTGGGCTAGAAAGAAGAAGGATTTTGAGGTGCAATATCCTCATCCCAAGACACTGAAGAGTCAAATTAAATTCCCTTTCCCCATCAGTTACAAAAATGGGCAGGAATTGTCATTGGGTGGCAGGCTAGGAATGGAAGGCTTCTAGAGATGGTGGGTGCAGATTCTTCCTACTGAGTCTTGTGTAACCTTCCTGAAATCCCATGCCCTTGAATTCAGAGTCTCATCCTTAGGCTGAACTTAGGAGTGAAGTTCTGCTTATTTGTCGGGCCTCGTGACATCAGAGGTCCCTCATCACTACTCCTAACAAGGCTCCTTTGTCTGTACTCACCTGAGGTCTCTGTAATAAGGGAGGAAAATAGATGAGTCTACATGAGAACAACGTATGCAAATGCAATGTAAAACTCAGTCAAATTTCAACTTTTAAAGTGTTCTTATGTGAAACCACATAAATATAAATGGAAAACAATCTTATACTAAAATGTTTTCCAAGTCCATCACTCTTTTTCTGAAGAGCTATTATCAAATGAACTCTGTATTTCCCTCTAAATTTATACAAGCATCCTCACTTGCCAGGCCAGTGGTATGTACCTTTAATCTCAGCATTCAGGACTATTCAAGTAAATCTGGTCTATGTAGTGAGACCTTATATTTAAAAAAACCCATGATTTCATAAACATATGACGTGTCTCTGGGATTGTTCAGAGATTACACTTTTCAAATCAGTTGTATTCTTAATATATTTGATGCAAACCCTTTTTAAAGCTATTTGCAGGCGGCTTGGACTTGGATTATAATTCTAATTTTTCATCACTGATTTCCCATAACACTTTACAAGAAACAACTTACTCTGCTGAGTTGGGTTTTCCCCTTCTTTATCAAAGAAAAAAGTGCCCTGTAATTGATGTTATGTTCAGTAAATTTAAAAACTCCTACCCAAGACCTACAATTAAAAACAGCATGAACAAAAGATCTGACCATCAGCCTGGGAGCTTTCAAGGTAAAACAAAGAAATGAAACATCCCTCAGGCTGTTCTCAGTCTTCATATACTGATGTGAGGAGACTGAGAAAAATCCATGCCCCTCTGCCCAACAACCATATTGTTGTATTAATAGCTAGGAGCAGGAGAAGATTTTCCAGGCCCTTGCTATGAATCTTCATTCAGCTTAAGCAAATTGCCTAAGGTTGCCCTTTAGATCAGTCATACAAAACATTAAATTAAATGAATTTTAGTAACCATCAGTGCTGAGAGATAAAAGAGATAAGGACAGAATCTCCAGAAATTCTGCCCTTAAATAAACTGCAATCACAAAAATGACAAGGAAGAAGAGGGTATGATGAACAATAAAGCATAATTCAATAAATATCCCCAGTGCTCTCAGAGCCATAGTAAAAATGTTGTGGTTTACCCAGAAAGAGAAACACCCTCTGCCTGGGCCCTTGGGAGCTGGAGAAACTTGGAAACTCTGCTTTCTGCGCAGCATGGCCTTGAGTTTGGAGCTCATCTAATAGAGTTGGGTGGTGATGCTTGTGAGAACCCTTCCTACTATCATGGCCTTTGAGCCTAAGAAGCAAAGGCTCATGGAACCTTTGATTCATTTCACTTTCCTCTTGCACATAAAACGCAAAGCCGCTGACATCTGAGATTGAAATGGCATCCAGTTAGCAGAGCAAGCAGTGCTTAGCTTCATCCACAGATCGACAAAGCCTTCGCAACATAAATCTATCCCTTCAGCTACAAGCCAGACTCCGTGACTACTTGGAGCAACAGGTGAGGTTCAGCTTCAATTAGATTGCATGTAGCTTTTGCTACACTTTATCCTCCCGTATACTAATGGGGATGAAGTGCCATTGAGCAACAACCTGTCAGTAAGAACGCAAATGACACAGCCCAGCTGGAATGTTGGGTTCGTTATTTACCATCTACATGTCTTTAAGAAGTGAGATCACTTTTCTAAGTGTCAGTTAATTTTTTCTTTCTTGTGAAAATTAAAGTTTAAAGAGAGTGCTACTGAGAGGGTTAATGTTTGGGATTTTAGCTTCTGAGACATAATAAGATATTTTGATTATGAATGGTCGTGACGATGTTGATAACAAAGATAGTGGCAGTGTCAACACTAACTCCCACAGAAGTCTCATGATTCTCCAAGACCTGGAGAGAAGCATAGCTAGATCTCAGTGCACACAGCTAATGCACCCTTCATCTTCTATTTCATGTGACTCCACAGCATCTGCTTCCTAGTTTTGCTGGCACACAGCACCTATTCTGAGATTCTGATCTACTTTTTGGTAGCTACTGATCATACTTCTGCTTCTACACCTTGACTTCTCCACCCCCATCCTATTCTTCGCCAGCATTGCACAGAGTTCATTCTACATACATTTCTCTCAATGGATTCCAGCTTCCACTGGATCCTGTCTTCCTGTGGATCCCTGGTTTTAGGGAGTTCCAGTACTTCCTCTCTCATACCTTCCTAACCCATACCCTTCTGAACTATGCTTCTGTTCTGGCTGCTTGCCTGCTGGTAGCAACCATGAAGACCTTTGGACTCATCAGAGCAGTAATACTGGAAGTGAAAGTCCAGGGATTAACGTCTTTCAACACTATAATTATCCTTCTACCTTCTTTCATTAGCTTCCTAGTAGGTATTGATAATACATTTAAAAATGGGAAAGGCAGACGCTGACTAAATGTTTGAACACAGTAGTGAACTAGTACTTACAGCCTCCACGGTGATTGTGCTTGTCTCCATGCTCTTAAATTAAATATAATATAATTTGATATGATATCCACATCAAAATAGCATCCTATTGTCCCACTAAATACTATTTTAAAAAATTTATATTCATCTCTTGAAGACATAAATGCAATTTATATAGTTTTCTTATATTGTTAATATATATAAATTTTATATATATAATATAAATTAGCATACAAAGTATTCAATTTTTGTGTTATTTATGTACTCATACCACATATATGTATGCATGAAATTTTCAATGTGAAGAGTAGTATGTTAATATCAGTGTCTTGAAAAAATGGGTCAATAACAGAAAACATCTGAAAAACTTTGTACCATAGTCTTTTCATTTTAACTAAATAGTAGGCTCAGAAATGTTTAAAGAAAAAAATTCAAAACCTAAACTCCAAACATGTACTTATAACAAAGCCAGGATATGAAATCAGTGTCCAAACAACTTTCGAGTGAGCTCATACTTTCATGCTCCTGAAACATCTGCTGACTTTGTTCAGAAAGTGGGTAATCAGGGCAAGAAGCTTCTGGTCCTATTGTCCTTTTAGCCCCTGGCTTCCCTTCTCCTCATTGACCCTACTCTGGTTTCTTTTTTGAACCAACGTTGTAAGTACAGTGTTCTTTTCCAATACATTTCTTTTCTCCTCAAACCCATAAAACTTTTCAGAAGTTGACACCTGCAATTTTATACTCCCAAGATTTTAATAAGACAAAAACACTGAGGGTTGGTGGAGGCAGGGAGCAAAATCTCTGGGCACCATGAACTTGGCCCAGTTCTCCACACTGAGTCTGACTCATGGCAATGGATCTCTCGGTTCTTGCAGAATAACTACTGAGAAATGGGTGTGTGAGAAAAAAGATACCAAGCAAGAGGTGTGACTAGCTCAATGCCGTGATCCATCAAGATAAGCTTGTTCTCTGATTTGTGTCCTCCAGAAGCCGTGTTCCAAACATGGTAAAAGGGTTTACACTGTGTAATGTGTGCGGTACTACTCCCTTACGCAACAGCAGCCGTTAGTGGGACACGTCTAGGAGCAAAACAGGAAACTAGTTCAATGCTGTATGCAAGGGCTCTATTGAAAGTATAATCATTATAATTATGATCATTTCCTTTATAGAAAATAAAGCACTGTTTACTGAGTTACCAGAGTCATTTACTTGCATTAACAAAGGTTTTCTTGTTTAATAACTAAGAGTAGAGGGCAGGAGTTGACTCAGCACTTGAGAGCACTTGCTACTCTGGCAGATGACCCAGGTTTGACTTCCAGCACCTACACAGCAGCTCATGAGCATCTGTAACTCCAGTTCCAGGGGATATGATACCCTCCCCAAACCACCATAACCACAAGCTGCATGCATATATACATGCAGGCAAAACAATCATACACATTAATAAAAATTTAAAAACAGAACCAATAGTGAAACTCTGTCTTGTATAAATTTTTGTTTTGTTTTTGTTACTTTTTGAGAAAGGGTTTCTCTGTACCTTAGTTTTCCAGCCTCTCCTGGAACTAGCTCTTGTAGACCAGGCTGGCCTCAAACTCACACAAACCTGTCTGCCTCTGCCTTCCAAGTACAGGGATTAAAAGCATGCGCCACCACCGCCCGGCTCCTGTCTTGTATAAATTGTTAAATAATAGATTTTTATAATATAATTCATGTACCATAAAACACATAGTCTTAGAGTATAAAGTTGAGGATTAGTATATTTAGAAAAGTGCCCTCATCAGCCTATTTGACTTGGATCTTAAATGTCACCATAGGACCTTTATTCAGCAACTGATAGAGACAGGGGTAGAAATCTGCAGCAGAACACTGTGCTGAGCTCCCAAAGTCCAGTTGAAGAGTGGGAGGAGTAAGAATATGAGCAAAGAGGTCAAGACCATGATGGGGACACCCACTGCAACAGTTTACCAACTCCAGCCGGATTGGGAAGGAACCAGCATAGGACCAAACTAGGCCTCTGAATATGGGTGACAGCTGGGGCAGATGGCTGGGCCACTGGCAGTGGTACCAGGACTTATCCCTACTGTTTGTACTGGCTTTTACATAACCTATTCTCTTTGAATGGATACCTTGCTCAACCTAGATATAGTAGGAAGGGCACTAGACCTTCCCCAAAGCAATGTGCCATACTTTTTCTGAGGAGTGGATGGGGATGGGATGGAGGAAATAAATGTAGGGAATGGGAGGAGGGGAGAGAGAAGGAATTGGGATAGGTATGTAAAATGGCTTTTCAATGTAATTTTAACATATGTTTTTCTAACAGTTAACAGCATTAATACTCATTTTATTTGATCTCTGTTTCTTCTAAAATCTATATAAATTATCATCTTGAAATTCTGTCATGGGTTTTTCATGTGGCTATTCACTCTTTAACCAAAAGAAAATATTCCCAACCAAAATAAAAATGTTCCCAAAGAAAGAAATATGAGACACAAAATTTACAAAATATGATGATTTTGTTTTTCATTCTCTTTCCTTAACCTGTTCATATCTTTGAATTATTTGTTATCATTATTGATAAGATAAAATTTATATCTCTCACTGCTGTGGCATATAGTTTTTGTCCTTTTTCTTTCGCTACTTCTCCATTGTTGTCTTCTTTTTTTTTTTTAAGTAAATTTTATTAAATTATAAAAGTTTCCATTTCCGACCCCCCTCCCAACACCCTCCCACTCCCCCCACTCCCCCTCCTCCTCCCTCTACATCCCCCAGGGCAGTCAGGGTTTCCTGCCCTGTGGGAAGTTCCAGTTCCTTCCCCCTCCCTCCAGGTCCAGGAAGGTGAGTGTCCAAACAGACTGGATCCCCAAAATCCAGTATATGTAGAGGAAACAGGTCCCAGTGTCATAGTCAATGGCTTTTCAGAAAGACGTCGGGCCAGCCACAGTCAGAGAATCCGGCCAAATTCCGAAAATCTGGTTAGATCACGTCCTCGTTCAGTCCCAGTCCAACTGGCCTTGGTAAACTGTCATCAGATCCGTTCCCTTGTATCAGTGGGTGATAGCATCCCTCGCAGTACTGATTTCGTTTTTCATGCTCTTCCTCTTTCTGCTCCTCATTTGGACCTCGGGGGGGCTCAGTCCGGTGCTCCAATGTGGGTCTCCGACTGTATCGCCGTCCTTCGCCAGCTGAAGGATCTATGGTGATAAGCAAAATATAAATCAGTATGGTCATGGGCCACGGCCGATTCAGGCACCCTCTCCTCTGTCCAGAGAGCAATCTGGGGGATCTCTCCTTGGACCTGGGATCCCATATATAATCAAGTCTCCTGTAAACCCTAAAATGGCTCCCTTAGTTGAAATATATTCTTCCCTGATCCCATATTCATCCTTCCTCCCTCCCCCCCCCCATCCCAGGCCACCAAGCTTTCCCGGTTCCTCCCCTACTCCCTTCTCTCTAACCCTCTCCCCTTCCATCGACCCTCCCACCCCCCCATGCAACTGAGGTTACCTGGGACTCTTGTCTATTTCCTACCTCCTGGTGGATAGCTAAATAATCTTCATCAGGTTCATCTTCTTATTTAGCTTCTCTAGGATCACGAATAATAGGCTCAAAAACCTTTAATTATGGTTAGAAACCACTTATGAGTGAATACATACCGTGTTCCTCTTTTTGGGTCTGGCTTACCTCACTCATAGTAAAGCTTTTTCTATGTCCATCCATTTGCATGCAAAATTCAAGATGTCATTGTTTTTTACCGCTGAGTAAAACTCTAATGTGTATATGTTCCACACCTTTTTTAACCATTCTTCTATTGAGTGGCACCTAGGCTGTTTCCAGGTTCTGGCTATTACAAATAGTGCTGCTATGAACATAGTAGAACAAATGCTTTTGTAGTATGTTAGGGAATCTTTAGGGTATATTCCCAAGAGTGGAATTGCTGGGTCCTGAGGGAGGTTGACTCCCAGTTTCCTGAGAAACCGCCACACTGATTTCCACAGTGGCTGCACGAGTTTGCATTCACACCAACAATGGATGAGTGTTCCCCTCACCCCACATCCTCTCCAGCACAGGCTATCGTTGGTGTTTTTGACTTTAGCTATTCTGACAGGTGTAAGATGGTATATCAAAGTTGTTTTGATTTGCATTTCCCTGATCGCTAAGGAGGTTGAGCATGACCTTAAGTGTCTTCTGGCCATTCGAAGTTCATCTGTTGTGAAATCTCTGTTAAGTTCAGTACCCCATTTTTTGATTGGGTTAATTAGAGTTTTAGTGCCTAGTTTCTTGAGTTCTTTGTATATTTTGGAGATCAGACCTTTGTCTGATGAGGGGTTGGTGAAGATCTTCTCCCAGTCAGAAGGCAGCCTTTTTGTCCTACTGACAGTGTCCTTTGCTTTACAGAAGCTTCTCAGTTTCAGTAGATCCCATTTATTCATTGTTTCTCTTATTGTCTGTGCTGCTGGGGTCCTACTTAGGAAGTGGCCTCCTGTGCCTAAATCTTGTAGACTACTTCCCACTTTCTCTTCTATCAGGTTTAAAGTGGACGGATTAATGTTGATGTCTTTAATCCATTTGGACATGATTTTTGTGCATGGTGATAGATATGGATCTACTTTCATTTTTTTACAGGTTGACATCCAGTTATGCCAGCACCATTTGTTAAAGATGCTTTCCTTCTTCCACTGTATACCTTTAGCTCCCTTGTCGAAAATTAGGTGTTCATAAGTTTGTGGGTTAATATCTGGGTCTTCTATTCGAATTCATAGGTCGACTTCTCTGTTCTTATGCCAATACCAAGCTGTTTTCAATACTGTAGCTCTATAATAGAGTTTGAAGTCAGGGATGGTAATGCCTCCAGAAGTTCCTTTATTGTATAAGATTGTTTTGGCTATCCTGGGTTTTTTGTTTTGCCATATAAACTTGATTATTGTTCTCTCAAGGTCTGTGAAGAAGTTTGATGGGATTTTGATGGGGATTGCATTGAATCTATAGAGTGCTTTTGGTAGAATTGCCATTTTTACTATGTTGATTCTCCCAATCCAAGAGCAGGGGAGGTCTTTCCATTTTCTGGTATCCTCCTCAATTTCTTTCTTCAAAGACTTAAAGTTTTTGTCAAATAGGTCTTTCACTTCCTTGGTTAGAGTAACCCCAAGATATTTTATGCTATTTGTGGCTATCATGAAAGGTGATGCTTCTCTGATTTCCCTCTCTGCTTCTTTATCCTTTGTGTATAGGAGGGCCACTGATTTTTTGGAGTTGATCTTGTATCCTGCCACGTTACGAAAGGTGTTTATCAGCTGTAGGAGTTCTTTGGTAGAGTTTTTGGGGTCACTTATGTAAACTATCATATCGTCAGCAAATAACGAAAGTTTAACTTCATCCTTTCCAATACGAATCCCCTTGATCTCCTTATGTTGTCTTATTGCTATTGCTAGAACTTCAAGCACTATATTGAAGAGGTATGGAGAGAGTGGACAGCCTTGTCGCGTTCCTGATTTTAGTGGAAAGGCTTTGAGTTTCTCTCCATTCAGTTTGATGTTAGCTGTCGGCTTGCTGTATATTGCTTTTATTATATTTAGGTATGATCCTTGTATCCCCAGTCTCTCCAACACCTTTATCATAAATGGGTGTTGAATTTTGTCAAATGCTTTTTCAGCATCTAGTGAGATGATCATAAGGTTTTTTTCTTTCAGTTTATTTATATGATGGATTACATTGATAGATTTGCATATGTTGAACCAGCCCTGCATCTCTGGAATGAAGCCGACTTGATCATAATGGATAATTTTTCTAATGTGCTCTTGGATTCGGTTTGCCAGTATTTTATTGAGAATTTTCGCGTCGATGTTCATGAGTGAGATTGACCTGTAATTCTCTTTCTTGGTTGTGTCTTTGTGTGGTTTTGGTATTAGGGTAACTGTAGCTTCATAAAAGGAGTTAGGCAATGACTCTTCTGTTTCTATATTGTGGAATACGTTAAGGAGTATAGGTATTAGCTCTTCCTGGAAGTTCTGGTAGAATTCTGCATTGAAACCATCTGGTCCTGGGCTTTTTTTGGTAGGGAGATTTTTGATAACAGCTTCTAATTCTTCGCGACTAACAGGTCTATTTAGATTGTTCACCTGGTCTTGGTTAAACTTTGGTATATGGTACTTATCTAAAAAAATGTCCATTTCTTTTACATTTTCCAACTTTGTGGCATATAAACTTTCATAGTAAGATCTAATGATTCTCTGAATTTCCTCTGTGTCTGTGGTTATGTCCCCCTTTTCATTTCTGATCTTATTAATTTGCATGTTCTCTCTCTGCCGTTTGATTAACTTGGATAGGGGTTTGTCAATCTTGTTGATTTTCTCCAAGAACCAGCTTTTTGATTCATTGATTCTTTGGATTGTTTTCTCTGTTTCTATTTTGTTGATTTCAGCCCTCAGTTTGATTATTTCCAGTCTTCTAGACCTCCTGGGTGAATCAGCTTCTTTTTTTTCTAGATCTTTCAAGTGTGCTGTTAAGTCTCCAATGTGTGCTTTCTCTGCTTTCTTTAATTGGGCACTTAGTGCTATGAACTTTCCTCTTAGCACTGCTTTCATAGTGTCCCATAGGTTTGAGTATGTTGTATCTTTGTTTTCATTAAATTCAAGGAAGAGTTTAATTTCTTTCTTTATTTCTTCCTTGACCCAGGGGTGATTTAGTAGTTGACTGTTCAGTTTCCATGAGTTTGTTGGCTTCCTGGGGGGAGCATTGTTGTTGAATTCTAATTTTAGTCCATGGTGATCTGACAAGACACAGGTAGTTACTAATATTTTTTTTGTATCTGTGGAAGTTTGCTTTGTTACCGAGTATGTGGTCAATTTTCGAGAAGGTTCCATGAGCTGCAGAGAAAAAGGTATATTCTTTCCTATTTGGGTGGAGTGTTCTATAGATGTCTGTTAAGTCCATTTGATTCAATACCTCCAATAGGTCTCTCAATTCTCTGTTTGGTTTCTGTCTGATTGACCTGTCCATTGGTGAGAGAGGAGTGTTGAAGTCTCCTACTATTAGTGTGTGTGGTTTGATGACCGCCTTGAGTTCTAGAAGAGTTTCTTTTACATATGTGGGTGCCTTTATATTAGGAGCATAGATATTCAGGATTGAGACTTCCTCCTGATGAATTGTTCCAGTTATGAGTATGAAATGTCCATCTCCATTTCTTCTGATTGATTTTAGTTTGAAGTCGATTTTGTTAGATATTAGAATGGCCACACCCGCTTGTTTTTTAGGTCCATTTGCTTGGAAAACCTTTTCCCAACCCTTTACTCTGAGTAAGTGTCTGTCTTTGTGGTTGAGGTGTGTTTCTTGTAAGCAGCAGAATGTTGTATCCTGTTTTCGTATCCAATCTCTAAGTCTGTGCCTCTTTATAGGTGAATTGAGTCCATTGATATTAAGTGATATTAATGACCAGTGGTTGTTGACTCCGGTCATTTTTTTTTTTTTTAGGTAGTAGAATGTATGTGTTTTTCTTCTTTGATTTGTGCTTGTGAATGGTCGCTAGATGTTCGAGTTATTGTAGGCCGTGTTGGGAATGTTGGATTCCTTCGGTAGTGATTTTCCTTCTAATATTCTCTGTAAGGCTGGATTAGTAGCTACGTATTGTTTAAATTTGTTTTTATCCTGGAATATTTTGTTTTCTCCGTTGATAGTGAACAATAGCTTGGCTGGGTACATTAGTCTGGGTTTGCATCCATGGTCTCTTAGTTTCTGCAGTACCTCTATACAGGATCTTCTGGCTTTCATGGTTTCCATAGAGAAATCCAGTGTAAGCCTGATAGGTTTACCTTTATAAGTTACTTGACCTTTTTCCTTTGCAGCTCTTAAAATTTTTTCTTTAATATTTATGTTTTGTGTTTTGATTATTATATGGCGCGGGGATTTTTTTTCTGATCCAATCTATTCGGTGTTCTGTATGCTTCTTGAACCTTCATAGGAATATTGTTCTTTAGGTTGGGAAAGTTTTCTTCTATAATTTTGTTGAATATATTTTCTGGGCCTTTGATCTGCAGTTCTTCTCCTTCTTCAATCCCTATTATTCTTAGATTTGGTTTTTTTTATTGTGTCCCAGATTTCCTGAATGTTTTGTGAAGAGAATTTGTTGGATTTGCTGTTTTCTCTGACAAGAGCATTTATTTTCTCTATGGTATCTTCAGAATCTGAGATTCATTCTTCTATCTCTTGTATTCTATTGGTTATGCTTGATTCTGTAGTCTCCGCTCGTTTACCTAGGTTTTCCATATCCAGCCGGTTCTCGTTTTGTGTTTTCTTCATTGCCTCCATTTCAGTTTTCAATTCTTGGACTGTTTCCTTTACTTGTTTGATTGTTTTTTCTTGGTTTCTCAGGGTATCACTCACGGATTTACTTATTTCTTCAAACTTTTTGTTATATTTCTCATCCATTTCTATACTCATTTCTTCAATCTTTTTGTTATATTTCTCGACCAGTTCCTTAAGGGAGTTATTCATATCCTGTTTAAGGGACTCTATTGCTTTCATAATGGCACTTTTTTCCACTTCATCTGGGTTAGAGTGTTCAAATCCTTCTGTTGTAGGGTCGTTGGGATCTGATATTTTCATGTTGTTTTTCAGATTGTTGAAGGAGGTCTTGCCTTGGCGTCTGCCCATCTCTTCGATCAAATGCTCTCTATTGGAACTTCTGGTATCGGGTCAGGTTCCCTTGTTGGGCAGGGAGTTCACTGATAGAATGCCTACCTTTCCCCAGGCAGGGTATTGAAGCACAGACACTCCCTCTTTCCGGGATGCCCCTACAGAGCAGGCCCAGTGTGCAAGGCAGTTGAACTGGGGAAATTTTATGGCCTCAGTGGGAGGGGAGAAATATAGAAATTTGTACCTGGATGGAAGCTGGGATGGCAGGCGGGAGAGCCTAGCAGGGTGGAAACAGCACTGCAGGCTGACCTGGGAGTCTATGGGGTCGGGGAAAGTCCTAGCTCCTCCTCGCCGGGCCCCTGCCGCGGGCCCGAATCAACTCACCACTCCGAAGGCCCTCTGGATGGAAGCTGGGAAGGCTGGCAGGGAAGCTAGCAGGGTGGAGCCAGCAGAGCAGGCTGACCTGGGAGTCTATGGGGTCGGGGAAAGTCCTAGCTCCCCCTCGCCGGGCCCCTGCCACGGGCCCGAATCAACTCACTACTCCGAAGGCCCTCTGGATAGAAGCTGGGATGGCTGGCGGGGGGGCTCCATTGTTGTCTTCTTTCATCTTAAATAGGTATTTTCTACCATGGCAGTTTAATTCACATTACATTTCTCCTACTGTACTTTTGAGTTATATTCGTCGTGGTTTACTTGGGGATTGTTATTATAATCTTAATAAATAACACCATAATTTCTATTTATACTAAGATCGTTTTAATAATATAAAAATTCACAATAATTTCGGATTAGCCCTTTCCCTTCCCTCAATTTTTTGCTGTTATTATCAAACAAGTTAGATATTTAATCATTAATAGTCCAGTAATATTACTTAATGATTATTATTTCTTATGGTTGTAACTTTAAATTAGGTTGAAGCAGACAAATGACATAGAACAAAACAAAAATATTGACTTTCGTATGAACTGTCGTTACTTTTAACAGTCTTTTCATTTTTCCGTGTGAATTTGGCCATCTGACTAGTGTTTCTCATTGTATTAATAAATATTAAAGTGGCTCTTTAATATTTCTTACACATCAAATTTATGAATGAGAAAAATTCTGGTTTTGATAATTTGCCAATCTCTTGATTTTTGTGTAGTTTTTGAAAGACAGCTTTACTGGCTATAAAACTCTTGGTTGTAGTCATTTTCTCTCAGCTTTAACTGTATCACACCACTATTATCAAGCTTTTGTATTTTCTCATGAAATTAGGCTGTCATACTAAAGATCCCTTCTACATGATAGGCTCTTCAAGATTCTCTTTCTCTTGTGATGGATTTTAAGCGGTTTCTATGGATTTTTGAGCTTATCCTATTCTAAGTTGTTGAGTTTGTGAGGTATATAAATCAAGTTTCTCTCTTAAAATCAAATCTTGAAAGTTTTCAGTATGAATCACTATCAAACCCCCTTTTTCTGTTATCAAACAACATTTTAATTATACTTATTACTTTTGCATCAATGTAATAAGTTCATGAGAGAAATTAGTCTGCAATATCTCTCTTTGTTGTATCATTGTATGGTCTGGGTATCAGGGTAACTGTGACCTCACAAAAAGAATTTGGCAATGTTTTCTTTCTGTTTCTGTTTGGAACAATTTGATGAGTATTGGTATTAGCTATTCTTTAAAATTCTGATAGAATTCGTCACTGAAACCATTTGGTCTTGGACTTTTTTTTTGGTTAGGAGAATTTTAATGACTGTTTCTGTTTTTTTAGAGGTCTATTCAAATTATTTATTTGCTCATGATTTTATTTTGGAATGTGGTACCTATCAAGAAAATTGTCTTTTTTTTATAATTTTAATTTGTGGAGTACAGGTTTTTGAAGTATGACCTAATGATTGTCTGTATTTCCTCAGTGTCTGTTTCCTTTCTTGTTCTGAATTTGTTGACTTGGCTATTCTCTCTATGACTTAGGTTAGTTTGGATAAAGGTTTGTCTATTTGGTTGCTTTTCTCAAAGAGCCAACTCTTTGCTTCAGTGATTCTTTGTATTGTTCTATTTTTTCCTAGTTTATTGATTTCAGCCCAGAGTTTGATTATTTCTTGCCATCTACTTGTCTTGGGTGAATTTGCTTCTTTTTGTTCTAGAGATTTCAGATATGCTCTTTAAGTCTCTAAATTTTCTAAATTCTTCATGTAGGTACTTAATGTTATGAACTTTCCTCTTGACACTGCTTTCAAAATGTCTCATAAGTTTGAGTATGTTGTGGATTAATTTTCATTGAATTCTAGAAAGTCTTTGATTTCTTTATTTCTTCTTGACCCAGTGCTGGTTCAGTTGAGAGCTGTTTAGTTTCCATGAGTTTATAAGTTTTCCATAGTTTTTGTTATTGCTGAACTCTAACTTTAACCCATGGTGGTTTGATGAGATACAAGGGGTTATTCCAATATTTTGTATTTGTTGAGATTTGCCTTAGACAAAGTATGTCGTCAGTTTTAGAGAAGGATTTCTGAAGTGCTGAGAAGCTAAAATCTTTGGTCTTTGGGTGAAATGTTCTATGTCTATAGAGCTCATTTAAGTCATAGCATCTGCTAATTCCCTTGTTTCTCTGTTAATTTTCTATCTGGCAGACCTGTCCATTGTTGAAAATGGAGTGTTTAAATATCCCACTATTAATGGGTGGGATTTAATGTGCAGTTTAAGCTTTAGTAATGTTTCTTTCACTAATGTCAATGTCCTTGTATTTGGGGCAGAGATGTTCAGAAGTGAGACTTCATCTAGATGATTTTTTCCTTCAATGAATATAAAATGTCCTTTTTCATTTGTTATGTATAATTTTAATTTGAAATATATTTTGTTAGATATTAGGATAGCTACATCAGCTTGCTTCTTAGGTACATTTGATTGAAAAGTCTTTTCCCAACCCTTTTCTCTGATGTAATGTCTGTCTCTGAAGTTGAGGTGTGTTTCTTGTATGCAGCAGAAGAATGGATCTTGTTTCTGTATCCATTTTGTAAGTCTGTGTCTTTTTATTGGCAAATTGAGTCCATTGACATTAAGAAAATCTAATGGCCAGTGACAATTCCTGTTATCATCTTGGTGTTGGTGGTAGTGGTGTTAGTGTGTGTGTTTCCCTTTTGGGGGGAGGGTTTGCTAGCATGAAATTATCTTTTGCCTGTGTTTTCATGGATGTAACTAGCTTCTTTGGGTTAAAGTTTTCCTTCTAGTACTTTCTATGGGGCTGAATTTGTGGATAGGTAGTTTTAAAATCTGGTTTTGTCATGAAATACCTTGTTTTCTCCATCTATGATGATTGAAAGTTTTGTTGTGAATAGTAGTTTGAGCTGGCGACATCCATATTTCCTTAGTGTCTGCAAAGCATCTTTCCAGACCTTCTGGCTTTTAGAGTCTCCATTGAGAAGCCAGGCATAATTCTGATGGTCTGCCTTTTTTAATTACTTGCCTTTCCTTTGCAAGTATTTTGCAGTTCTTAATATTATTTCTTCATTCTGTATGCTTAGTATTTTCTTATTATGTAGCGAGACTTTTTCCTTTTTTTTCTTTTTTCTTTTTTGTCCAGCCTATTTTGTGTTCTGTAAGCTTATTGTACCTTTATAGCCATTTCCTTCTTTAGGCTTGTAAAGTTTTCTTCTATGATTTTGTTAAATATGTTTTCTATGTCATTAAGCTGGAATTTTTTTTCCTTCTTCTATCCTTATTGTTCTTAGGTTTGGTCTTTTCATGGTGTCCCAGATTTTCTGGATGTGTTGTGCTAGGAATTTATTGTATTTAACATTTTCTTTGTATGGTTAATCTATTTCCTCTTTTGTATCTTCAACACCTGAGATTCTCTCTTCAATCTCTTGTATTCTGTTAGAGATGCTTGTATTTGTAGTTTATGTAATTTCTAAATTTTCCGAAGGTTTCATTTTCATAATTTCTATTTCCCTTGGCTTGTATTTTCTTTATTGTTTCTGTTTCAGTTTTCAAGACTTGAATCATTTCCATTTTTCTCCCCTGGCTTTCTTGACTTTTTTTTTAAAAGGGAAATATAGATTTCTTCCAATTTATGTTTGTCTTTTCCTCCATTTCTTTCAGGGAATTTTTCATTTTCTCTTTAAAGGCCTCTATCATCTTCATAAAATTATTTTAATGTTATTATCTTTTGTTTCTGCTGCATTGAAATGTTCATGTCTTGCTGTTGTAGGGTCATTGGGTTCTGGTGGTGCCATATTGTTCTTTTGGTTGTTGAATATATTCTTACACTGGCATTCATTCATCTGTTCTTCTAACTTCTGTGGGTTGTGCCTGTGCCTATGTAGTCTGATGGGGTTGTGCATGAGGGCTGACCTTGGGAAGAATGTTTAAGTATATGGGGTTGGGCGGCAGAGTGGGTCTTGGAGGGAAAGAGTCCAGTGAGTGGGGTTGCAACCTGGAGGCAGGTCTTCTCACCTGATTGCCAGCTGGTGGGATCTGCAACAGAGCAATGGAGTTCCACCTGAGTTGTGGGCAGGGCCCAGTTGCCTTTCTGGTGATGGGATAGGAAGGGGGCATGCGCAGGATGTGTCCTGGGAAGTCAGTCACTTTCTTGTTTTGACCAAGTCTGTAATATTTATAATATATGCCTTTTATTTTTAAAGATTACAAAAATTGGTGTTGTTACTTTCCTGTCACTAAGTTAAATCACTCTAACAACAAAAAAAAACTTAAAATAGAAAGGCTTTGTTTTAGTTCACAGTTTGGGAGTGCAGTTCATTGTAGGGAGGACATCATGGCAGCAGAATCTTGAGGCAGCTGGTCACATTGCTTTCATAGTAAGAATGCTTAGAGGTGAATACTTGTGCATAGCTCATGTTGTCTTTTGTATACTGTCTATGATCCCAGACTAGATAATAGTGTTGCCCACAGTGGGAATTCTCACTGCTATTAACCTAATCCTAATAACTCCCAACAGACATGCCCAGAGGTCATTCTACTGGGTGATTCTCAGTCTCAAGTTAGGAATTAAAATTAGCCATCATCTTTGAATCAATGAGTCCCTAAGGTTTTGCTTCAGGGCTTTATATGAATGCTGAGGCATCTTCTCGATGTTATTGCAGGCAGTTGATGACTGTATCTTAAGGTTCATTTCCAGTTTAAACAAACATTCCCTATGATTGAAAGAATGGGAATTTCTCCAGAATATTCTAAACATGAAGATGAACTTGTACATGTGTGATTCCTTATACGGCCTCAGAAACATGTTACAGTTTTTCAAGACCCTTTATGGACAAGTCATTTCCTAACTATTTTGCCTGTTCTCACAACTTAAATGTGGGAATCTACAGGTTCCTTTATAATTTTTGTTTGTTTTGTTTTATTGTAATGCAGTAAATGATTATTTTTCAGAGAGCTGGCATCCTTGTGAAGCATGAACTTGTGTGTGAATGAAGATTGATGCCATCTATTCTTTCCCTTTGTTTTGCTGCTGCTTTTCATAACTGTGAGGAAGGGGCTAGTGAATTTTAATACTCCCATGATGTGGAGAAGGAACAGAAAAGAAGAGTATAGTTTCCCCAGGACTCAGGACAGCGATGCTAATAAGAAAGTAGAGGAGTCTCCATATTCACTTTCACCCTGGGGAAACTCCAACTCAGTCACACCACCCCTGCCTCTGAGACTCTGACTCATCACTCCTAATCTAAAGTGTGGGTTGGATGTTGAAGGAAGGGCTGCTGAGAACAAAGACCAATGCAGCAACTTAGCACCGCACCGGGAGCCCGCATTTCTACACAGAGAAAGCAGAAGAGGCAAGAGATCTCGAGCGCCAAGAGAAATAACACTTTTCAAGCTGGAAAATTATATGCACAAACCCAGAGAAGATATATAACAAATGAAGATTGAAAATGAGACCAGGTGTTATATATCTGACAGGGATCAGTGCGTCATTCATTCATCGTCAGAGAAACTGCTTCTTGCAGTAAATGGGAACTAACAAAGAGTCACAACACTGTCCAATGTGCAAATAGTGAGGCACTTTGGAACATTCAGTTTCAAATGCGATGTTTCATCTAACCCCACCCTTCAGAGCTCAGGGATCTATATAGAATAGGAGGCAGAAAGGTTGTAAGAGTCAGAATGAAGAAGAACGCCACGGAAACAGTCTTCCAGACACAATAGGACTGATCAATATGTGAACTCACAGAGAATGTGGCATCACACAAAAGACAAGTTCAAGTGATATGGGGACCCAGCACTGAGAGGTGAAAGCAGACATGGGTTCCTACCTCTAACTAAGAAGCTATCTGCAACTGATACTTAGTGGCAAAAAAAAATAGCTTTCTCTGACAGAGTTTCATTGGGTATGAATGAAGGGTAAGTACCATGCCCAAGAGTTATTGGCCAACACAAACATGCTCAATAGTATTTCTGTAGACTTTCTGTCTCATGTTGCTTTGTTTGAGCTTTTTTTCTTTAATAATCTTCTTGGTCTTTTGTTTATAAATTTTGGTTTCCATTTTTCTGTTTTAGTGGTCTGTATGTGTGTATGTTTCTTTCTATTTGTGTTTGTTTTATTAAAAAGGAAGAGAAAATAAAGTGGCATGGAAGGAAAAAAGGGAGGATCTGGCAGGAATTAGAGGAGAGAAAAACATAACCAAAACATATTGTATAAAAATTATTTTCAATTAGAAAAAGAAAAATAAGTAAATAATAGCCTGAAAAAAAATGTTACCAGAAACTTGCTGATCCAACTAAGATTTCCCTTGTATAATGATCTTCAGAGTAACTGGGAAAGAGGTTCCTCTTTCCAAAAGTCAAGTAATTTTTTCATTAATTAAAATGTTTCTAAAATATATTTTGATCATTTCCCTCTCCTAAGTCCCAGAGTCTCCCTAAACTACCAACTGCCAAATTTTATATTTTCTCTGTGTGTCTTTAAAAAAACCACAAAAACAATAAGACAGAAAATATGAAAATAAAGCAACCACGAAAAAAATGAAAACAAAAATTCCAAGTTCTAGATATTTGTGTGTGGTGTGTGCATGTGCATTCGTGTGCATGTGAGTGTGTGTGCATGTGTGTGTGCACGTGTGTGCACATGTGTATATTATGTGTGTGTGAATGAAAGGAATCTGAATGAAATCAAGATAAAATAGGAAAGATAATGTCCTAATAGATCTCATGTGACCAAGTAAAACATCCAGAAATGGGTTACATTTTATTGAGTCTATGGTTAAAGGAGCCCCATAGAATCTTCCAAACATCTAAGGCTATTACCAAGTTCTTAGTTTCTCTTAGTTTCAACTTGGTGGACAGGCCCTATTGACAATAATTATTTATATCATCCAACAGGGAGAAGTTGAGCTTGCGCTCAACCAGAAGTTTTATCCCTACCGACTAGGGTGCATAATGTTTAAAAGTACTCTGCTACTGGGGGAGAAAAGTCAATATGATTTTGTGAATGACAACAATGACTTTTTTGCAAGATATACTGATCATGGCACAAATGTCATGGAAGTAACCTACCATTTTTTGGTAGAATTTAGGGTTCATTCCATGGGGTGGAACCCGTGCCTGATATTGCTAAAGTAGCCAAAAAGAGGAGACTATATAGGTCATGAACTTAAGGGGCAAATCTAATATATGATTGTGCTAAGGGAACACAGTAATAAATGAATTCCTAATGGCACACTGCTATACAAATAGATCAGTGCCTCACTTAGCCTTCATCAGAGAAGCTTCTTGCTGTAAATGGGAATTAACACAGACACCCTCAACTGAATAATATGCAGATACAGTATGCACTTTGGAACACTCAGTCTCAAACATGATGTCTCCATTATTCCCTTTCATTCAAAACTCAGACATCCGTGGGAGAAGAGGCGACAGAAAAGTTGTAAGAACCAGAGGTGATGGCTAACTCCAAGGACGAAACCAATAATACAAAAAAAGGTCACTCCAAATATTTAAACTAATGGTCATGTAGATGTTAAACAAACTCAAAGTGAAAATAACAGATAAAATATAAACTTACTATAATCCTATTTAAAATATTTCATATATAGAAAGGTTCCATGAGCTTATTCTTTCTCCAGATTTTAGACCTTTGTTTCTCTAAATATGCATTTTGGTCCTTCTTCTCTTGCTTTTATTTTGATATTCCCATTAGTATTTTTATAAGAATATGTGTGTGTGTGTGTGTGTGTGGGTGTGTGTGTGTGGGTGGGTGGTGCGTGTGTATGTGTGTGTGTGTGTCTTTGTTTTATGTTTGTCTATATCTTCCTTTTTAAGTAATAAATGTGTAGCTTTATGTATAGCCTTATGTCCATTTACTCTGCCATTCACCGTATCCAGCCACCTGACTCTGCCGCTCACCCAGGGACCCTGTACTGCTCCGGCAGCAGCTTCTGCCTGGCTTGCAGGCTGCCCGGGCCATCATAACATATCTTTTTAAAGAACAAAATTGGTGCCGCGGACTCGAGAGATTTACCAGCCAAAGGCCAGAGTTCCACGGGACCCTGACCACCAACTTCCGGGACTGAATTGGAACCGAGGTCTCCACCGACCACTTGGTGAGTCACTCCTCGTTCTGCTACACAAGGTTGCTTTCCTTTGCTGGAATCGTGTTTGGACGACCCAGGGGGTTGGTCCGCCTGCGCCTGCGTTAACACTGCATTCCCGTGCTGTGCATTCGACATTCGTCTGGGGACCGGGTCCTCAGTTTCTTTATCTTTTTTTATTTTCACTTTTTTTCTTTACTTTTTCTCTCCTCTCGTCGTACTGCCACTCCAGTAGCAGCCCCGGCCTCTGGTTTATCCAGCTAGGCCCATAGCTCCCCACCCGTGAATCAAGGACGCTTGTTCACGTGGTCTTGGGCGCGTTCGTTGCGCGGGTTTTCACGATTCAGACTCTGGATAACAATCGTCCATGGCAGACAGTCGCGGGCTTTTCCATCCCAGCCGTGACCTGGTGCAGTTTTTTTTTTTTTCGGTTCCAGACTTTTGCTCCCCTCTGCGGCTTATGGTTCGGCATGGCAGCTCAACAACAAACTGTAACTTTTCCCTTGCAACACGTGGCCGCGGCCATGTTCATTGGGGTCAGGTGACTTTATCGCTAGATTCACTGAGAGCCAGATCACACGACCAGGCCCTCCCACTGTTATGTATGTCCCGCTTTCCCCTCCCCCTCCTCAGTGTTCACTGAAATCTCTCCTTAGCTGTAATTACAGGTGTTTTGCATAGTGACGTGCTTTCTGATAGGGCCCATCAGAAACATACACTTTGCCTAATTCCTGTTCTCTATGTATAATGATTGTTCATTTCATCTCGTTTCAGACTACAAAATCATAAACTGGTATGTACTTTTAATCTTAATGCTACAAACAGTTTTTTTTTCTTTCTGTCTGCCTTTTTACAAATGTGGATCTTACCTATTACAGTCAAACTCAAACCCAATCTTCCAGATAGATTCTATACTGCAGCTACACCTAATAATCAGCCCTCAACTGCTCAGAGATCTGGGGAATGCGATATTAATTATTTAATTATTTAAAAAACTTTTCATAACCAAAAGAGACAGGTTGGCTCCTAGCAAGCACTCTGTTTCCTCTGAGAAGACATAAGACAAACCGTCACTGACCACCATCCATCTGCAGTTTGCTTCGACTGCCTAGCGCTGACCATTGGGCAAAAACTGCCTATCACCTAAACTGGAGACCTCCAAACGTGGACAGGATCACTGGAATCGACAGTCTAGCTGCGCAGGTAAGGCAGACCTGTCTTCCTAAAGATTTCTTGGTCCACAGAGTCTTCAAAAGCCTGGCAGCTCTACATTAAACAACAAAGGTCAAAGCAAGCTTCAGCGACCAGGGAGGACCAAAGAGTAGCTCTGGGTGCCAACCAAGTAAGTTCTCTGTCATTTTTTAATCAGTAACTCAAGTAAAATCTTATCCTTCTCAGAGATCTCTGACAGTCTGATAGCTGAGAGGTTTTGCCAGGTTGTTTCACCAAATAAAAATACTTTTCATTATAATTTCTGTTTTTACAAACCCAAAGAGTTCTTAATACAATGTATATGTCTAAAACTTCTGTTTTTCTTATGAGTTCCATGGAGCCGAATTAAAAAACCCACCATAAACAGGTCAGATACAAACCCCTCAATTCCCTGGTCCTAAAAATTTTTTCTCAGTTTAACTTTGTCCTCTGTTCTGCCAACACCCTAACCAGGTACAAGAGACACCAGACATTTCCATGCCACAGACACCTGTCCTGTCGGGAGCAGAGACCAGCTATGCCAAAATGTGACCAACACCCAGCTTCTCTCGGATCTCCCTCACCCCCACGCCCCCCCAAAGACGACGCCCACAAATCAACTGGAAGCAGTCTTGAGAATTCGCCGCCCCAATTCCTTCAACCTGTAATGTCTAACCTTCTACTTTTTATTATAAAAAGGATCCGGGAATGTTATTCTTTGCTATCACTTTAAGAACTAACCATGCCCACCTCAGCCACTTCGACACTCCCCTCGCCGCCATCTCTCTCTCTCTTTCTCTCTCTCTTGCGCGCGCAAGCGTGTGTGTATGTCTTTGTTTTATGTTTGTTTATATCTCCCTTTTTTAAGTAATAAATGTGTAGCTTTATGTATAGCTTTATGTCTATTTACTCTGCCGTTCACCGTATCCAGCCGCCTGACTCTGCTGCTCGCCCAGGGACCCTGTACTGCTCCGGCGGCAGCTTCTGCCTGGCTTGTAGGCTGCCCGGGCCAGTATATCATATTCTTTTTAAAAGAACAAAACATACATTATTTTTCTGATTATAGTTAGTTTGTTTTCTTTTTAAATTAATTTAATATCTTTATGACCACTAATTTTAATTTTCTGGAGGAGCAACTAATATGTCTGAATTTATATCAGAGAGTATTTGATGTTTCATTTTGTTATTTTGATTACTCCATATTTTATTGTTCTGGACAAATAACAAAACTCATTTAAATCAGGACACTAAAAATATATTTACTCACCTACATTTATTGTGACATTATTTTTAATAGTCTAATTCTGGAAATAACTCAAATGTACATAATAGAATTAATACAAAAACATACTGTCCCCAACAAGCCATCTCTTAGGATAACAGCTGTTCTCACTTACCTGGCATTATTAGTATAAAAAACAAGAGGAGGCCAGATTCCTCTTAAAATAAGAGAACTGCAGAAAAGAAGGTGTATTTGTTGCTTTGTTAATATGTAATGGTTTTAACAACTTGCTCATAAGGTGATATCTGAGACTGAGTATCCCATTGGAAAGGACGGAGGCTAAGAATACTAAGTTATTTGTTATGTAAATAAATACAAATAGCACATAGCAAAAATCACCAGATCTAAAGTCTGCACAACGTTTTTGCAGCTAGAGTCTATCTTTAAATCAGAACCTGTGGTGTGCTTTACAGGAAGTTTTTCCATGAAGTCATGAGAAGTTTTCTTTCCATTTAACTAATGCCATGAAAGACGAGGCTGTCTGTAGTCCATAAATACATATTATGCAACATGAGAAAATGATAACTAATACTGAACATGTGGACAAAGTATCTCCTCATATCTCCATACAAAATAATCTATGATTCTGCATAGAATCAGGGTGGACCTTTGATTAATACCAAGAAAACAATTGGAGTGACTTATCTGAGAAAAGTGACTAAGTAAAGCAAAATTTTGTGATGATTGGAGCCATAGCTGGGTTGTTCCTTTAATTTGAATGCAAGGCAGCATACTTCTTGAGCTTAATATTACAGAAGTGTAGACAATTGATTTTTAAGGAGGTCGATAATTCAGTATTACCTTATTCTGTGGTTTCAAATTTCCATTAGCAAATGATTTCCTTTAATAAATGTTTTATGATTACACTAGCTAGTCTGATATCTTCATAATTGTTGACCTCACCATTGTTAATTTATATAAAACTCTTCTACGCATGATTCTTAGTCAACACAAGTCTATTTCCTGTTATATCTCAAATAGGTTTTCTCAATAAAATACTAAGGTCCATGATGAGAAGGGTCAGCACAGCTTTATACATTTAAGATTCAGGATGACATTGTTCCTTTATTGCATTCCTATGCCCATGAAACTGCCTTGATCACATTGAAATTTTATTTTGATTTTTGTTTGTTTGTTTCTAATTCCTTGAAAATTCCATACGTGATAATAATGTTTTGACCATGCCCACCTATTCCCTCTCCTCCAATCTCTCACATATCTGTCCTACTAAGTCAATTTCATGTATTCTTTTTCTTCCCCATTGAATCTATTTAGTGATGGCAGTATTTTTATCATGTAGGCCATATACTGGAGCATCAGTCATCTTGGGGGACTTCATCTCTAAAAGAAACTGACTTTCATTCTTTTGAAGACTAATTTCTTAAGTTCTTTGTATATTTTGGAGGTCAGACCTCTGTCTGATGTGGGGTTAGTGAAGATCTTTTCCCATTCTGTCGGACGTCATTTTGTAAAAACACTGAAGACAGCTTATGCTGAAGAGGTTGTGAAGAAAAGGGAAAACTTCTCCATTGCTGGTGAAAATGCAAGGTGGTACAGCCCCCTTTGGATGTCAGTGTGGCGATTTCTCAGAAAATTAGGAAACAACCTTCTTCAGGACCCAGGAAAACCACTTTGGGGTATTATCCAAAGGATGCTAAGTCATACCACAAGGAAATGTGTTCAACTATGTTCATAGCAGCATTGTTTGTCATAGCCAGAACCTGGAAACAACCTAAATGCCCCTTGACTGAAGAATGGATAAGGAAAATGTGGTACATTTACACAGCAGAAAAAAATAACGACATCTTGAATTTTACAGGAAAATGGACGGAGCTAGAAAACATTGTTTTGAGAGGGGTAACCCAGACACAGAAAGACAATTATCACATGAACTCACTGATAGGTGGTTTTTAAACATAAAGCAAAGAAAGCCAGCCTACAAATTACAATCCCAGAGAACTTAGACAACAATGAGGACACGAAGGAAGACTTACATAGATCTAATCTACATGGAAAGTAGAGAAAGACAAGATCTCCTAAGTAAATTGGGAGCATGGGGACCTTGGGTGTGGGTTGAAATGGGGAGGGGAGAGGCAGGGAGGTAAGCAGAGAAAAATGTAGAGCTCAATAAAAATCAAAAAAGAAAAGAAAAGAAAAGTGACTTTTCTCCCAATTTCCATTGCTGCCAATAGCTTATAAGTTTCAGGTAGGGATATCTGACCGTTTGCCCGTTCCAAGCTGGGACTTGATCTGACTTCATCTTGCATAAGTCTTGTACAATCAGTCATTGCTGCTCTAAGCTCATATGTGCAACTGTCCTGCTTTCTCCAGAAAACACCGTTTCACTGTAGTCATTCACAGGTTATAGTTCTTATAATTGTTCTAGCTGCTGATCCCATTGCTCCCTGAGCCTCAGAGGGAGGAGTGGGAAATACATATCTTCTTTAGGTTGCAGCGCTCTACAATCTATTCTCTGCCCTCTGACCAACTGTGGAGATGTACGTTAATTACCATCTAACTGTAAGGAGAAGCCCATTTTCTAATATGGGCTAAAAGATGCACTAGCATGGGTAAAATGATGTATTCTTAGAAGTCAGCTTAATAATATTTCCAATTAACAGAATCATAACAGCAAATTCTCTCCTAGGCCCTAAGACCTAGCCTGCCTTGACTATTTGCCCTTGTAAATAGTGCCAAGTATATGTTGTCTTATGAAGTGTCTTATGAAGTAGGTCTTAACCACAATCAGAAAGTAGAAGTTTATCCCTATAACATTTGTGCCAGTATTACACTCATGAGTATATCTTGTCAAACTGCTTACTGTTGTAGCTCCAAGGACTCAAATCAAATCTGGGTAAGAGTTATTACCTTATACTTCTCCCAGTAGCACACCAAGTACCTTCCAGCACTAGCCAGTAGGGATTAAGCTTCCAGGTCAGTACTAGCTTGATTTCTCCATGTTTTGTAACTTCAGTATTTGTATCTTCAGAAATAGAATCCTAACATCAAGTTCTGGAAGTAACCAAGATCATAGCAAGAGCATATTATATTCTGGTATCTATGGGATCCTACTGTCAGACAACTCACAAGGTGGAAACCCACATCTGGCACTAGGATTTTCATTTGGATAGATCATGGATGTCTGGAATGGGCATTCTACTTAAATTCCTTTTTATATAGATATGGGTATATTTTTGGAATCTTCTACAGTCATATGTTTGAGTTGGCTTTTTCAAACTTCTTTAGTGTAGGTTACCACTCTCAATACTTCCTTTTCAGGAATACTTCCACCCTCTCACCTCCTCCCCACTTAACCCTCTTGCTCCATTATTCTCTATTCCCCACTCAAAAGAACTGTGTTTTACCTACTCACTTTTCAAAACACCCACCTCATGGGTCCTTATTGATTTACTGATTTCCATGTGTACGCCATCTTAAACCTCTGTATCTAAAGACAAAATGCTAACATTCACATATGAGAAAGAACTTGTGGCCCTTGACTTTCTTAGTCTAGATTACCTCATTCCCAATGATTATTTCCATCTCAACCTATTTATATGTAAATGTCATTTTTTATAAAAGATGAATAATATTCCATTATAAATGTACTATATTTTCACTATCTATTCATCATTTTGTTAATATTTCCTGCCTAGAAGAGCAAGAAGTTTGTTTTAAAAAGTGTGGGGGTCCATGCAGGTGTCATAGCTGGCAACCAAATGATCTTTGAGAAGACAAGAATGAAAATTTGGTTCAGCTTGATTTAGTTAGGCTGGAACAAATTTAGGGAACCTGATGCCATGTGGTTTGTCGAAAGCGTGTTTAAACAGCACAGTTTGGAAGAGGCTTCCAGGCAACAATCATTCCAGTTCTACATGTACAGTAAAGCATAAGTGTGACTACATTAAAAAAAAATGCTATGTAAAGTGCGTGTAACCGTGAAGATGGGTTTTATAGCTTATGGGCCTACAATACGGTATGGCCATTGACCAAGATAGCACAGAGGTCAGCAGGCTATAAAGTACATGTTGCATTTGTCATAGGAAAGGTCCTATTGACTGAGCACTAATGGCAAAGTCCTGGGGTGGAGAGTCTGGGATATACTTTCTGGAGGATTTGGGTGAAGACTTGCTCTATAGATAGCAAAAGGTCAACAGACATTAGCAACATCCACTGCAGCCTTCTGGAGAGAATTTAGTTCTTTTATTTTTTCCAATAAAGAGACACCCCTTGTGTTTAACATTTCTGGTTTCCATAGTGTTTATCTGTGTTTAGAAGGACCTCATGCCCTCTATAAAAAAGTATCTCTATAGTAAAATATTAAATGTTTTGTGTATATACTCAAGTGATACAGGTGAATCATATGGCAAATCTATTTCTTGATTTTTTTTAGGAACCTTTACACTGATTTACATAGGGGATGCATTAGTTGATAATTCTAGGAATAATGGATACGCGTCTCACTTCCACCACAATTGTGTCAGCATTTGCTACCATTTTTTGTTCATGTTTTATTTCGTCTTTAATCTCAGTTTGTTTGGGGTAAGACAAGTTCTCAAAGTACTTGTAATTTACATTTCTTTTATAGTTATAAACATTAAATAATTTTAATAATTCTCCACCATTTGTATTTCTTCATTAGAGAGCTCTTTAGTATCGTGTCCCGTTTGTGACTGGATTGTTTGATTTCTTGATGCTTAGAGGTTTTGTTTTATTATTCTAGATACTAGCTTTCTGTCAGAAGTGTGGCTGGTAAAGGTTATTTTCCATTTCTTAGGCTGTTTCTTCACTCAAACAAATGTGGCCTTTCTTGTGTAGAAGCTTTTGGGTTTCATGAGGTCCCATACGTCAGTTGTCAATCTTAATGCCTATGCTGCCGGAGAACGCCTTCTCCTGTGTCTATAAACTGAAATGCATCCCCTAATTGTTCCCATAACAGAAAGAGGATATCAAGTCTTATGTTTGGGCCTTTGGTACATTTAGATAGATTCATTTAGCTCTTTCCAGGAGAGCTAAGGATATAGTTTCGCTACTGTAAATACAAATATCCACTTCAACCAGTACCGTTTGTTATAGATTTGTTATAGATATCTTTTCTTCAATGTCTATTTTGCCCTTTTTGTCAAAAATCCTGTGACTGTAGAAATGTGGGCTTATATCTCTGTTTTCATTTATATTCCATTAATCAATTTGTTTTTATGCCATTCAATTATGTTTTTATAACTAAAGCTCTCTACCATAATTTGTAATCAGTATTTGTGATAACTCCAGAAGTTCCTTTATCGTTCAGGATTGATTGGGCTATCCTGGGTATTTTGTGTTTCCATATGAATTTTAAGTTTATTTTTTTTAATTTTATGAATTACATTGAGATTTTGGACATTTGAAGATAGATTTTGAAGGATGGACATTTCTACAATATTGAACTAGTCAATCCATAGACAGTCTTTCCATCATTAGAGTCATAAAGGTTTTGCTGTACAAGCCTTTGTTTCCTCTGCTAGATATAACACAATTCTCTAGGGTTTTACAAGTACAATCATTTTCCTGATTTATGTTTTGGTATGTCCATAGTTGTTGTTTTTTTTTTAATCAGAAGACTAGTGGTGTGTGTTAATTTTCTATCCTGCTTACTTTGCTGAATCTATCAGCTGTCAGAGGTTTACGGTGAAGTCTTTATATATATAATCATATCAACAGCAAATGAGAATTCTTTGACTTCATTCTTTACTAATTGCTTTCTGAGGGATTATTTTTTGAAGCAAGTTATTATGACTTAATATAATGGTGGCTGTGGCTTTGTTGTATGCTACCTATATATTGCAATATGTCCTCTATATCTCCAGCCCAGCAACCCTGGGACTTTTATAAGGAAAGGATGTTTGACTTTTGTCAACAGTCTTTTTTGCACCTAATGAGATAATCAATTGATTTTAGAACTAGGCTTGATTATATGGTGGGTAACATTTATTGATTTATGTTCATCAAAGCGCAGGATGCACTACTTTTAGCAGGTCTTTATCTGGTTTGTGTACCAAGACAATACTGGCATTGTATGAAAAATTTGGTAATGAATCTTCCATTTCTAGTGTCCAGAATAATTTGAGGAGTGTTGGTATCAGTTACTCAAAAGTCTGAGAGAATTTAAGGCTGACTCCATCCAGCCATTGGCTTTTAGCCATTTATTTATTTATTTTGGTTTTAATGATGACTTTTATGTCATTGCTTCACATGAGACATTTTAAATTATTTATTTTTAGTTGAGTTAACTTTGATAGGCCATATAAATCTATAAATTCATCATTTCTTCTGGATATTATAGTATAGTGGAATATAGCTTTTTAAGGCATGTCTTTGTGATTCTCTGCATTTCTTCAGTTTTTGTTGTAATGACTTCCTTTGCAGTTCTAATTTTATTAACATGGGCTCATTTTTCTTATTTTGGTTAATTCTATTGAATGATTATTAATGGTAATAGTCTCAAAGAACCAAATCTTTATTTCTTGATTCTTTCTATTTTTTGCATGTTGTTTGTTTCTTTTTTATTAATTTCAACCCTGATTTTTGATTGTCTCTTCCTGTCCTCAAATTTTGATTCTAGATTTAACATTTTAACTATAACATATCATGATGAGTTTCTTTTACGGTCTTGTGAATTTATTTTTGTATGCAGTTCTTTTACCTGGATTGAAAACTCTTTGTCAAGATTTTGGGATTTCTTTTTAAGATTCATTATAAATAGCATGTATTTTTGCTATGGTCTTATTTTTCTACTCCTATAATTCAAAGGCTGGACCTTTTAAAGGTGTCCCTAAGCTCTCCCCTGTTGTGGTCATGAATTTTTTTTTAATTCTCATTAAACTTTACTTAGTGATATAATGTCTCTACTTTGTCTTCCATCCATGACTACGTTTTTCACAAATCCATTCTGTTGGTGAGGTATTCTATTGGAGTTTGTACTTGCCTTATTGAGTTTTAATTTCCAACATTATTTTAAGTTGACTTTCCTTCAACAATTCTCTTTGTTGAATTTAATTTTCCTACCTTTTATTGGGTTTCATATTTCACTAAGCTCTTTTATTTTTCTCTTATTTGAGTTGTTTGACCATATTTACAATTATTCTTTTGAATTATTTATCTGGAATAGCTTCCAGGTCATTTTCATTGACATATTCATTACTATGGGATTTGTAATGAGGAGAGATAACATTGTAGAGTGTTATTCAAGTGTGCATGTGTGTGTGTGTGTGTGTGTGTGTGTGTGTGAGTGTGTGTGTGAGAGAGAGTGTGTGTGTGATTTTTGTTTCTGTGCTGGGACTTGCACAACTGAAGTATGTTTCACTCTTCATGGCCCCAGGGACGTGATATACTTGGGCTGGCGAAAGAATGAAAAGATGGCAGATACATGGACACAAAAAAGATGACTGGGTGGACTGAGATCTCTGATGGAGAAGCCTCATCACCTCTAGAATAGGAAGCCAGGGCCATTGCCTATAGATAAAAATGAGGCAATTTATTATATAAAGAAAACCAAGGGGGAAGGGTTATTATATATAGCTAAGCAAGGAGGCAGATTTAGTTCATTTTTGTAGAACAATCTCTATAGGAAAGCAATCCTCAGGCTGTAAACATTCAATAGTAGAAAGCTGCATGTTGTTAACTTTTACCCCTTTACATCTCTCTGAGTCTCATTCAGGGAAAGCTTTGCAACTCTGGAGGAACAGAAGTGTTATAGTATTCCTTCTACTTAGGAAGCAGATGTAGGCAGACCTCTGTGAATTCAATTCCAGCCTTGGTCTACATAGAGAGCTCCAGGGCAGGCAGGACTGCAAAGAGGGACCCTGTCTCAAAAACAAAACAAACAAAAATACACATTCAACTCAGGATTTTATTCACTCGTGGCTCCTTCTGCTTCCCAAAGTAGTTTGTCAGTTATGTCTTTATTTTTTGCTTCAATACTCAGAAGAGTATCAAGTTGTATGAGCATTGAGACCTTGCTTTGTCAAATTTGCATTGAAGTTTATTAGTTGAATGGATATGATTTTGAAAGTCTCCTGTTCTCTGCCTGAATATAAAGTACCCAAAGGGAAGAACCATTTGATGATTCTCTCTTCTGATGTCTTCTTGTGTGGTACTCCAAGTCTAGTTAGTCTACAACAAAACTTCTGGTTGACCAACAGTTATGAATAGTTATCTAAGGAAGCTTGGATGTGTGCCTCTGGTGGTCCTCAGGTGACTGCCTTGAGCCCTTGGGGTAAGTGGTGCTACCTGTATGAGAGGCGTTGATCCACCAGCTCTTAGGTGGTGGCTGCTGGGTTGATGGTTTGGTAGTCCTCTCTGACGAGTGAGGCTCCATGTTGACCTCAAGTGTTGAGGGCTAGGGCTTTTGGGTTTGCAGAAATATTTTATGATATGCTAGGTTTCAAGAAGTCCTCAGTGTCAATGGTTGGGGTGGAGGTAAGAACTATTCTTTGTACACATTTAAATTTTATTGTACTTTGCTATTTAAAAGTACTTTCCCAGCTGCCATTTTGTTTGGTCAGATTTTCAGCATCATCAATATCTGAGTACCAGTTATCTAACTGTATCAGTTATTCAGGTTATTGGTTATTTTGTATTATAAGAGATCTCCAAAGTTTTTTTAGGAGATTATTCTCTATCCTTGTAGTTAGAATATTAGTAGAAGATTGTCTTCCTTTTTCCCAAGAAGGCACATGACTCAACCATTTCTAATCAATACATCCTATCTCCCAGCTACAGTGATACATTTCATTGACACCATGTATCAAAAGCAGCTGAAACTGCTTTTATGGGACATACATAAAACTCACTTTTACAAAGCAGCCCACAGAGCAAGGACTTCTGATGTCCTTTATTATGGGTGAGGATATTATGTCACAGATAAGAATTTTTTTGGAGGTGATCACAGAGCTCCTGAATGGTAATTAGGGTACAACCTTTGCAGACTGTGTTCTGACCATGGTGCTTAGAGCTTTGTCCTGGCCTAGAGGCCTTGCAAAGAAAGAGATGAAGAGCTGAACTGATGCGGAAACTACTCACACCATAAGGCCATTGTAGAGGCAAGCTGATCGCAAAACAGACTGTCTTGCACATTCGTGAGGCCTTAGGCCTGGAAGTTCCTAAAGCCCGCAACCTGGCACTTGAGAGTTTTGCTCACTAATAAATTCCCCTCTCCTTAACTTATTTTTCACTGGATTCCTCTCACTTACAACCAAAACACTCTGACTATTAAAACTGGGAAATGGCAAGTTAAAAATAACCCAAGTTTAAAAACTGAACTTGAGATTTGCACAAGCAGCTGCCAATCACCCAGACACTCCACACAGAGCTAATGAGTACTCAGGCAACATACACATTTGAAATCTATCAATAATTCTTTGAGGGATGGGGGAAGTACCTGAGAGATTCATGTTCTATTTATATGTTACAAAATTTACCTTGTTCAAACTTGGCAACAGAGACGGAGTGAAGGTGTCCTAGCCATCAGAAACAGATCAGGCATCATCACCCTGTGAAGAGAAAAAGAAAATTCCCCTGTGTCTCTCTGTGAGGGGGAAATCTTTGAAAATGACTTACAACTGTCAGAAAGATTTCATAAGTTAGGAAAGCACCCAGCTTTTATGTGTAACATGGATTCTGTATTCCTTTCTTTAACATGCAGGCTAGATTCCTATTTGCAATGATCCCATTGTGTAGAAATATGAACCCTCTTACTGCCTCGACCAAGACAATTTTCTCTGTCCACCTGCCAAGAGGGCGAATCTGTAACCCCACTCAATAATATAGGTGTCCAGAAACAACCTGAATATTAGCAGGTAATTTGTCCTGCTGCACTGCCAGCAAGACCCTGCAGGGCCTGCTACTTGAAAGTGCCCTCTAGTAATCTGCTTGTCTGATGTACTTGCGCTGCCAAATAGAGTGCCCCTAAAGGCACTTAAGGGATTTGAAGGGTATATGGTTAGAGAATCAGTTTCATGTTTGAAGAAGTTATATCTGCCAGTGTATCAGCGTTTGATGAGGGAAAAGGTATTCGATATACTTGCATTTTTGAAAAGTGCAGGGAGGTCCCCCCTCTAGCACAGCTATAAGCAATTTATGCAGTATTAATGTCTGCAGCCTCCTTCTGATTTGATCATTTTCCTTTTTTTTCTTCATGATTGGGCAATTTTATCTATACTAACTAGAACAGCTAGGGCCTCTAATTTGCGTGTTAATGTCGCGCTCTGGAAGCTTGGTGTTCAAATGATGAATATCACCTGGGAAGAAGCTTGGAGGAGCCCAAAGCAAAAAAATAACTGGCAAGTCGCCTTGTGGAAATAGCTTTCAACTTTATCAAACCATGGGGTAACATGTCAGATTATATTATATACCATTAATTATTAATGCAGTCTGGGCCCTATTTTGAAAAGCACAAACAAGTGCTTCCAATAATTTTCTTCCCATGGCAAAATCTGTTGTGCCCCTCAAATTGAGCAGCAAAATGTCCCTCACAAAATACCTTAAGGCTTCCATTTCTCCAGATTTAGCATGCATCTGAGACAAGAAAGCTTTCACAAGCCTCCTTGCCACGGACAAAACAGAGATGTGTTTTTGCTTAATTAAAATTCTTTTTTGGCAACAGATGTCCTTGCAAAAATAGCTCCGAGTGCGGTGAAGCATTTTTATGGGCTGGAGTTCAGCAATGAGGAGCCCGTCATCTGCCTTCGCTGCTCTGAGAGCGGCACAAGAGAACCAGGTGGCTGGTCACAGTTTGAAAAGTGAACAAATGTATTTATTCATTCTGAGCAATTTGCAACCTACTGGGAGCGCAGGAGCCCTGTCCCAGCCCCTTGCTTCTGAGAGCTGGGACTGGGAGAAAAGGGAACTGCTTAATTGCTTTGCATGGCTTTTCTCACAAAAGCAATTAGCACCTAGAGAAAAGTCCAGGAGGACACAGTCAGGCCTCACACACATACGGTGGCCTGAAACTGGCTCTCGTGCTAGCTCGGGCACACAGGTGATTCCAACAGCGCTGAAGGCTCAGGCATAGCTGCAGAAATGCCAACTTCCTATGTCTCCACTGAGGAGCCAGTGTGCAGGGAGCGGAAGCTTATCAGCCTCCAATGCGGTTAATGCTACTGGGAAAAATGAGAAAGGAGTATCTTCAAAGATTCCAGAACTCAGACAACTTAAAGCCGTAGGTGGGACTAAGATGGCTCCTCAACGGCAGTTGAGAAAAGAGATCAAGCAACCACAGCTCACCTGCCTGAGCCTCATATGAACCACATCTGGCTCCATCAGGATATGTTTTTTTTCTCTCTCTGAGTGAGGGAAGCTGGGAATTGAGACGAAATCTCTCCATGTAGACTGAATTGGCTTTAGACTTTTGACTCCCCTCCTTTTAGACTGCTAGAATAAGGGCATCCCCATGCCCAGCTAGGATGTCTACCTTTAAAACTAAAAATGATACTTGCTAGAGGCCTGTTTGATAGGACGCCTGACTGTTATGTATGACAATACTCCATGAAACTGTGTGAGTCAATTCTCCCTCTGTCTCTCTTCCTTTTTCCCTACCTTTCCCTCGCTCCCTCCTCCCTCTGTCTCCTCCCACCCTGCGTATATTGTTGTTTTTCAATCTAGCTACAAGACAGGATTACAGAAACGACGTTCTGCTTATTTTTAACATATTATCAATAGTGAATCAGATAATCCACTAAGCACAGCTCCTTAATTAACCCTGAGAATCACAGAAATCTTTGTGGCAGTAAATCCTCCTAGTAATCAAAGTCCTTCTCTTGATCTATATGATTTGTGAAATATTTAGCCTCTTCAGTTGGAAGGCATTGTACAGAGGTATTATATATGTCCCTTTATGATCTAAACTAGTCCTCCAAAGACAGCAGTTCATAGACAGTTGACTTCTTCCTTTTATGCAAGTGCTTTTGCGTGCTTTAAATTGTCTTATTTCCTTGTGGGTGGGTAGACACTTGAGTAGATGATTCATCCAGAAGCCCAGGGAGGCAGGAAGGGTACTGTGTGACATTATTTACACATTAATTTGACAACTATTAAGTGAGTATCTATTTTCTGATAGATACCATCTACTAGCAGGGGCTTCAACAGATAGCCACAGTTCTGGACATTGGGAAGTTTGAGTTTGGACAGGCCAGGCAGCCAATGCAGCATGGGATGCATTCACTTACTAATGCATTATGGAACACAGTGTCACAAAGAGCTCCAGGAAGGAGCCTTCATAGTTCAGGTGAAAGGGGCTCCCTTTGATTTATGCACACTGACAGGCAACCACAGGGTTCAAGTTTGGGAGCAGATTGTCACAGGGGTTTCATGAGGAACAGATTCATGCTACACTAGGTCCCATGCCGTTCTAACCTGCTTCCACTCTGAGCCGAAGTCTATGTAGACTAACAACTTCTAAAATAAATTTTTAGCAACATTATTAAAAGTTTTCAGTGCTGTGTAGGAAGAGGATTCTGAAAAGGCTGGCTAGGATGAAAATAAAATTTTAATTTATTCAAGTATTGTAACTTCTGTTTTGGCTATTTGTGTCATTATTCTCTATATGCTTTCACTGAGGGATTATAAATGAATACAAAAATGTGCAGGCACAGACCACATCTTAAAGTGAGAAAGTCTGTACTCAGGGCAACAAGACTGGGCCAGTTAGAAAGTTCTCACATAGACCTGGAGTATGCAGAAAGATTGCTATCTGTTAAATGAGACTCCTTTAGGAGTAAGGTCTTATATTAACCCACTTTTAAAGTGTTCCCTTAATGATGAAAGCTAAGCATGCTGCGGTATTACTATCTACTGTTTTAGCCTTTGGACAGTCTTCCAGCACCTCAGGTTGAGCCTAGGCAAAGACATGTCTCAGATCCTTCCTGAACCATAAACTTAAACTAGCATGCTCAAGAATATACTCCTTAAAGGTGCACGCTCAGACTTGTGCCCATCCTTAGAGGGTTTTCCTAATATGAACATGTGTGTTTCCTGCATAAAATTCCCAGACTACTTTTCTTGCAAGGAAGCATTGCTCTGGAAACAATTCCAGTACTCTCCTTCCTTACTGCAGGCAAAAGTCATTTTCCAAGACACTTCTTGACCATGATTGTTTGGGCTGCGCATTCACCAATATGCAAATCCATGAATTCAGTTCTATAATTCCTAGAAACAGACATGAAACAGAAAGGAAAGAGACTTATGGGGGAAAAGAAAATAAGGTATGACTTGTCCAGGTCTGAATGGTGAGTATTCTCAAGAAGTCCCACACATTTCTACCCAGGAGAAAGATGTAGGCATTTATTTCATTGTAAAATGCAAAAGGTCTGTAACTTACAGTAGATTTTTTGCAGGGTGTGTGTGTGTGTGTGTGTGTGTGTGTGTGTGTGAGAGAGAGAGAGAGAGAGAGAGAGAGAGAGAGAGAGAGAGAGAGAGAGACTTTATGATGATAGGAAATCCATTCAAAATTCACATGCAGTGGAAACGGTACATGGGAATAATTTAAAAATAAAAACATGTCCCTAAAGCACATTTTTTACTACATTGGCATCATTTCCTCCTCCTTCTCCTCCTTCCACTTCCTCTTGTGCTTCTCCCATTTCTTCCTTCTTAACCTTATGGCCTCTTAGTTATATGTATGTAACCTGAATTCACTTGGTGTTGCTCATATGAATAAGTGTTTAGAACTGTCTGCTTGGATTGGATGAACTATCAGAAGACTTGTCCCTAGAGAATGCTGTTTCTGCCTCTTAGAATATGTGTTGGCTAATTTTATGGCAACTTAACGCAGGCTAGAGTCATCTGAGAGGAGAGAACCCCAGTTTAGAAAATCCTTCCATAAAATTGAGTAAGCCAGGAAACAGAAATCCTCCATGGCCACCTACCTCCAGGTTTCTATTCTGTTTGAGCTCCAATCCTAATTTCCTTCAATGGTGTGGAAGTGTAAAGCAAATAAGCCCTTTCTTTTTCAGCTTGCTTTTTGGTTATGGTATTTCATTGCAGCAATCGAAACCCTAAGACAGTTAGCATTAAGGAAAACATCATCCACTCACAGAATATGCTGCTTAAAGAGCAATGGCTAAGCTATGGAATTCAGAGAGAGGTGTATTAGGTATATCTTCTACTTAGATATGTTCAAATTATGTTGGGTCTAATGGAATATAACTCCAGGGTAATTTTAGACACCCCATTGCCAAGAGACTTGGTAACTTTCAAAGAAAACAAGAACAGATGTCAATATAAATAAGTGAAGCACTTGACCAATATTGACAAACCAAAGCTATTTCACAATCCATTAGTGAAGCTGCACATAGTAGAAAGGCTGGGGTCCAGAGAGATGTGTAGTGGAGAGCACCTGTATTCCATAGATGTAGCAGTTCTGAGCTCCTTTCCAAAGCCCTGCATTTGACTCTATTTTCCTCACCATTCTTTAGCCCATGGGTTGCAAATTCCCGTGCCTTCAAAGACGTGGCATGCCAAGAAATAAGCCTGGCACAACTATTGGAGCTTCAGGTGTCATGGAGCTGTAAAAGTCATTTTAATTCACTTTAAAGTGTTGTATTTGGACCTGAACGCTGACACTTGAAGACATCATATATGCATAAGCATTGATTTAATGTTATATGTATGTATTTATTAATAATATTAATATTTAATATTCGCGTGACTTGGTATATATGCTAACTAGCATTACAAGAAAAAAAAACCCAGTAGTTGCAAAGACCACCTGCCTTTGGACTATCAGTATGCAGCCTGCTCAAGAAGTCCTCCTCACCACCCCCATCCACTTGCTGCTTCCAGTGTACTGCCTCAGTGTGATGTGGCTGTAGGTAGATGTCCTTTCTGTGCAAAAAAGTAGAGAGATAAAGGATGGTAAAATTGGGCCAATATATATAGCAGGCATGAACAAAAATATGATATTAAACCCTCTCAATATGTACAACATGCATTAAGAAAAAAATAAGTATAAAAGAATAAAGGTGTTTTATAGTATCTTCCTAACACTTTATTCAAATTTACAATTGTATTCTAAGTGCTCAAGTTACCAAACATCTGATTTCTCTTATTTCATCTCTCTCTCTCTCTCTCTCTCTCTCTCTCTCTCTCTCACTCACTCTATTCTCTCTCTCTCTCTCTCTCTCTCTCTCTTTCTCTCTCTCTCTCTCTCTCTATCTCTCTCTCTCTTTCTTTTGGTTTATCGAGATACCGTTTCTCTGTGTTGCTTTGAAGCCTATCCTGGAATTACCTCAGTAAGCTAGGCTGACCTTGAACTCACAGAGATCTGCCTGCTTCTACCTCCACCTCCATGAGTGCTGGGATTAAAGGCATGTACCACCACCACGCGGCTCCAAATATCTGATTTCTAAATAAAGGATGAGGGTGTTTTCACAAATAATTATATACTTCAAATAATCCATAAATATATTATTTTCTACTAACTATGAAAACATGTTTTCTGAAATTTAAATCATATGACATCATATATGCATATGCATTGATTTAATATTATATGTATATATTTATTCACGTGACTTGGTATATATGCTAACTAGCATTACAAAAAAAAATAAACCTGTATTGCAAAGGCAAGAAAGAAGACGTTGCTTTAAGAGGGATGGGGTATTTACTTTCTTAAAATTAGTCATTCAGTCATCACATCTCATCGACCAGATAGAGCCTATGAAGCAAAAGGTCACATCACAAAAGACTGCAAGTTAACTCCAGTAGGCATCAGTTGGCCCATGGTTTTAAAAAGAAGTAACATTTAGCAATTCCATCTTTAAGTTGGGAATTGTCACTGAACCTTTTAATTTTCCATACTCTCTTCCAAGAGAATGTGTACTCTCCAGTGATCTCAGTCACCACTTTACTGTCATAAACATCCACATGATCTGGCTGGTATCCTTAGACAGTTGAGTTCAAGTACATCCAGGGCAGTAAGCTGAGATCTGCATGTACACAAGTGATGGATGCAGTCTAGAGCATTACAGAGAGATGAAAGACCTAGAAGAGTAGAGTTGGGTCTCCTTTGCTTTTTAAAAATGAAACATCAAAAATTAAAACCAACACATATGAATATATAAAATATTCAGGGCCCTGGAACATACTGTTTCTCATCTCAAGATCAATGCTTATTTCTAAGTTTAAAAGAAATTATTGAAAGAATCAGTGTTCTAAGTCTAGACCATAGGGCCAACCCAAGGACTTCTGAGAAATTATCTCAAGTTTTGAGGGACTAAGAGTGAAATGACATTTCTGTAGAATTCCAGGTTCTTTCCTGAAAGTACTATGTGGTTTTGTTGTAATACCAAAGAATCTCTGGCTAAAGAATATAATAGAAATGTAGGAATTTCTTGAAAAATTAATTGCAGCTTTTAGTTTTTAAAGTCTACTCTGGAGATATACCATTAAGAAAACTTGTGGCAGGAGAGAAACTAGATGTACTAGAACACCCCGTTTCATGTATTCCAACTCTGGCTTATAAAATTTAAAAATGTATCTTGGAACATTCTTTTCAGGTCAAGGGTACACTGGAAATTAACAAGAAATACATTGTACATGTTTTTAAATATACCTTAATCTATTCCCTTTTCCAATTATTTCAGTTAAATTACTTAAGAAATGTCAAGGCTGTAAGAAGTGTAAATACATAGTTATGCCCCAAGGTGAAGGTGGGATAAATAAAAAGAGAACAATGCCCGTGTAAAATTATTTTCCAACTTAAAGAATATTAACAGTGAGAGCCAAATAAGTAATTTCTAATATAAGGAGAAGACAGAATTGAAGGGAAATAATAAAGCATGCAGAAATGTTTAAAAGATTTCATTCAATAGGAAACCATTTACCAGTGGCTTAGCCCAACACATCACTATAATAAAATTTCAGCCATGTGGTATGTCTTGCAATGCATAGAAATGTCCCTGGTCTTTTTTTGGAAACCCTCATCAGATTCTTTTTAAGCTGGGAATATATTCAAACTGGTCAGTAATAGTGTAATATTGATAGAAACAAAGGCTAATGACAGTCTAAAGAAATGGAAACAAAACAACCGAAATTTAAAATTTAATTAGTGAGAACCAAAGAAAAAAAGGGCAAATAACATACAAAGACTGACATATCATAATTACACTTAACTTCTCAATGGAAAGAATGAAAGCCAGAAGGTCCCTGTCAAGCATTATGGAGACGTTAAGAGACCACGGATGCCAGGCCAGACTACTATTCCCATCAAAACTTTCAATCACCATAGGTGGACAAAACAAGATATTCCATGACAGAACTAAATTTAAGCAATACCTAATCACAAACCCAGCCTTACACAAAATATTTGAAGGAAAATTCCAACCTAAGGAAGTTGGCTACATCAACAAAAATACAGACAATTGATGACCTCACAGCAGCAAATCCAATAAGCTCTAGCTTATTATTGACTAACTCTTACATCTTAATTTAACCCATTTTTATTAATCTGTGTATTGTCATGAGGCTGTGGCTTACTGGGTAACGTTCCCATGTCTGTCTCCGGTGGAGCTACATGGCTTCCCATTGACTATGCTTTCTTTCTCCCAGCATTCACTTTAGTTTTCCCTGTCTAGCTCTACTATACCCTATCACAGGCCAAAGCAGATTCTTTAAAACCAATGGTATTCACATCACCTCCCCTTTTTTTGTTTAAAAAAAAAGGTTTTAACTTTTACATAGAAAAATTACTTATAACAAAACAGATATCAAGCATGAATTACAGTTACAATATTTATATCTACTTTATCTTTTATGATAGCTAAGGAAAACTATAACTATAACTATATATTCTTCAGCTCCATCTAGGACTCCAGAAGAATATATTACCTAAGTAAACAGGAAATGCTTTGTAAGCAACTTCTGAAACTCTAGAACTAACAGAGACATCTCACTGGCTGGATAGTCACCAAAAGTTCTTCTGTATCTCCTGAAGCCTCAGCTTCAGCCTACAGGCTGATAGTATTCAGCAGATATTTTCATGAAGCATGAAATTTCAAAGAGAGTTCTGCCTATATTGGCAGTTTGTCAGTCACTTTCTTCTGTGTCCTGCAGAATGTCTTACAGTCTCTTTCATGAAGCAGGAACTCTAAAGAACCATCTCACCCTTAGTCAAGTTCAGCAGTCATTTCTGTGTGTCTTGTATGTCCAGTTCATACAGTATAACATCAAGCAGTCCAGGCAAAAGAGGTTTCTTGCACAAATGACTAACAAACTCCATAAGGAGCCTCTTCAATGCCCATCATCCTATTGAAGTAATTGGTGCTGGCAGGAACAGATATGTCTCACTGTCAAGAAAAATCTTAAGTTTTTAAATGTTTTAAATGCCATAGTCTGTAGTCTTTCAAAGGTTTGAAGAATGCCTATTCATCTGAATACATCTCTGTACATCTAGAAAATCTAGCTAACATAACTACAACCTTGACTATTATAGATGACTATCTATTAACCTATATTTCTTAATTATACATTGCATTTTTAAATGAGCTGGATAAACACAGTACCTTAATTAAGTTCAGAAATACATCTACACAGTGTAATAAAATTGACCTTAAATTTGTATCTATAAGCCAAGATCCTTACCACTGCAACTCTCTCTATATAGCATATCTCCCTTTAAATGTAAAGAAACATTTATAAACAATATTTGTGAATGTGGGCATAGTTTTCTCCAAACTTCTTCCTGTGTTTTGTCTAGCTAAGTACTTTTGGGGATGTTCACAGCAGCTTTCAGGGTGTCTTGGTTAATCAAACCACATTAGTTGGGAATTAATCAACAGGTTCTCATCTTCTTTGGAAACAAAAGTACCTCTTTCCCAAAACAACATATCCTTAGACCCAATTTTGAAGTCAAGATATCTTTTTACTGGTTTGTCTTAACAGCCCATACAATGAAATGTCACTTTGTATTTAGCTCCTTTACGGTCAAAAACTTCAAAAAAAAAAACCAAACACAATAATATACATAATCCAGATTCTCTGTATATATTTTCATCTTTATGAGGCTCACTTTTCTTACTCTATTACTTTTTATACATGTTAACTCTGTCTCTTTAAAGACATTGTTGTTGTAAAAGGAGCAGCGGGCCGCTTCCCGCTGCCCAGCTAACATTACCCGAAATAATTACACGGAAACTGTATTCTTTTAAACACTGCCTGGCCCATTATATCTAGTCTCTTTTTGGCTAACTGTCACTTCTTGATCTCAACCCATTTCTAATAATCTGTACATCACCATGGGGTCATGACTTACCGGGAAGATTCTAACCAATGTCCATCTTAGGCCAGAGCCTCATGGCATCTGCCTGACTCTGCTTCTTTCTCCCAGCATTCTGTTCTGTCTACTCTGCCTATCTAAGCTGCTGTCCTATCAAAGACCAAGGCAGTCTCTTTATTTGACCAATGAAAGTAACACATAGACAGAAGACCCACCTATATCACTTTGTTTTATTTTTTAAAACCCATTTATATTTTTTATAACCTTTATTATCTTTTTCTTCTCTCTCCTAAGTCTGTGCACATTAATTCAACACTGTGACCCATTTAGAGGTCTATAACTACCTGAATCACTCTTTATTGTCTTTCTGTAGTTATTTTCTGACCAGGTTGGCTTCTTAAAAGGCTAAGAAGTTTTCTTAAAATTCTAAGTGGCAGCATCACTAGGGCAAATACAGCCTTGCCTGCTTACTCTTCCCAGTCCAACATGGTGGAAGTCCTTGCTGGGTGGAAACCATCCTCACCACCTCAACTCTGGTAAGCAGTTGGCCTATGCTGCCACCAAGTAACTGCCCACAAATCCCATTTAAATGTTCAGCCTTCTGAAAGAGACAGAGTTCACACTGGCAGCATGGCCCAGGAAGCTGTTGTTTCAAATCACGCTGCTTTTTTTCTCTGCTACCACTGAATCAGGAAATCCTCTCTTAAAGAAGCCATGGTGTTAAGCTGTGTTTAACTCTATTTTTTTTTTTTGCCTAAAATTCCTTCCCAAACTCTCTCAGGTTTTAAGTGGATTTTAGTCGATCATGTTGATGTTCCAGTTTGTTGTAGGACCCCACTTGTTTCTTCCTGGCTGGTTATTCTTTGGGGCTGGTTATTTTCAGCCCCAAAATAACCACACAGAAACTGTATTAATTAAATTACTACTTGGCTTATTAGCTCTAGCTTCTTATTATCTAACTCTTACCTCTTAATTTAACCTATTTCTATTAATCTGTGTATCACCACGAGGCTGTGGCTTACCAGGTAAAGTTCTGGTGTCTGTCTCTGCAGGGCTACAAAGCTTCTCACTGACTGTGCCATCTTTCTCTAAGCATTCAGTTTAATTTTCCCTGCCTAGCTCTACTATACCCTATCACAGGCCAAGGCAGATTCTTTATTAACCAATGGTATTCAGAGCATATAGAAGGGAGATTTCATATCAAAAAGACATTGTCAACAAGACAAAAAGGCAGACTACAGAATGGGAAAAGATATTCACCAACCCCACATCAGGCAGAGGACCGATCTCTAAAATATACAAATAACTCAAGAAATTGGTGATGAAAAGAACAAATAATTCAATAAAAAATGGAGTACAGACCTAAACAGAGAACTCTCAAAAAAGGAATCTAAAATGGCTGAAAGACACTTAAGGAAAGGTTCAACATCCTTAGTCATCAGAGAAATGCAAATCAAAACAACTCCAAGATTCCATCTTACACCTGTAAGAATGGTCAAGATCAAAAACACTGATGACAACTTGTGCTGGAGAGGTTGTAAGGAAAGGGGAACACTCCTGCATTGCTGGTGAGAGTGCAATCTGGTACAGCCACTTTGAATATCAGTATGGTGATTCCTCAGTAAATTAGGAAACAACCTTCATCAAGACCCAGCAATACCACTTTGGGTAAATACCTAAAGGATGCTTAATCATACTACAAGGTCATGTGCTCAACTATGTTCATAGGAGCATTATTTTTATAGACAGAACCTGGAAACAACCTAAATGCCTCTCAACTGAATAATGGATAAGGAAAATGTGGTACATTTACACAATGTAGTACGCAGCAGAAAAAATAATGACACCTTGAAATTTACAGGCAAATATTGAGTGAGGTAACCTAGACCCAGAAAGACAAATATCATACGTACTCACTCATAAGTGGTTTATAGATATGAAGCAAAGAAAACCAGACTTCAAATCACAAACCCAGAGAACATAGACAATAAGGAGGATCCTAACAGAGACATATGTGGATCTAATCTACATGGGAAGTAGAAAAAGACAAGATCTCCTAAGTAAATTGGGAGCATGGGAAACATGGGAGAGGGCTGAAGGGGATGGGAGAGGAAGGGCAGGGAGCAGAGAAAAAAAATGTATTGTTCAATAATATCAATAAAAATAAATAAATAAATAATAATTAAAAGGAATACAATATCTATAACCAAAAATCAATCCCATGATAACATAGATATAAAAATTCTCAAGGAAATTTGTGTAAATTATATTCAAGAACACATTAAGATGATGATATATCATAATCAACTTGGTTTCATACAGAAAAAGCAAGTTTGGTCCAATATCCACAATCAATAAGTATACTGCAATTCATAAATACATGTAAGGACAAAACTACACGACTGTGTCAACAGAGACAGAAAGGGTCTTTGATAAAGTTCAACAGCCTTTCTGATAAAAATCCCCAAGGAATCCAGATAGAGAAGAAATACAGTTCAGTGTAACAAAGCTAAAAAACAACAAGCCTGTACCTAATTTTACACTAACAAAGGAGAAATTGCGAACATTGTCCTAAAGTGAGGAATGAGGTCAGGGTAAGCATGTACTTTCCTTTTCCAAAATAGTGTTAAAATATTAGAACAGTAAAACAAAAGAAACAAATGAATGGGATACAAATTGAAAAGAAAAATGTTTAAGAAACTCTATTTGTTAATGACAAGATTCCATACTTCAATAACTGTAATGACACTACCAGAGTAATCTTATACCTGATAAATATATTTAGACTGTAACATAAAACAAAATCAACATGTAGAAGTGATAGCTTTTCTATATATCAATAATAACTGAAATTTTAAGGAAATATTATTTGTTTGTTTTTTAAATGATCCTAAGAAGAAAGCAAATCTGGGAACATCAAAATACCTGGTCTCAAAATATACTATAGAGCCATAGTAACAAAAATAGGTATTTGGATCATAGCATAAAATAAAATATAATGAAATATAATAAAGAAAAGAGAAGAAAAGAAAAAGAGAGGATCCAGAAATAAACTTACACTGCTTCAGCCACTGAATTTTTAACAAAGTATCAAAAAACATTAGAAAAAAGACAGTCTTTTTAATGAACTGTGTTAGAAAAATCTGAAAGCAACCTACAGATGAATGTAAGTAAATCCATCTCTCTCACTTATAAAAGAATTAATTTAAAACACAAACTAAGTTTTGAAATTTCTAGAAAAAACAAGTAAACAGCACCACCATATAGGCATAGGCAAAAGATTTTGAAAAAGAGTACATAAATGAAAACATAGTTCCAAGAATTGAAAACTGTGATTACATGAAATTAAAAATTGTCTGTACAGCTAAGGAAACAGTAAGTAGAATAAATCATGGGTCATAGTAACAGAGAAATATCTTTGCCAACTTTAGATCAGACATATATATGTATATGACATATAACATATTTAAAAACATCTGTAAATTAAGCATAAATAAAAATGTCAATAAAAGAGCTAATGAACTGAATGGATGGTCCTCAAAAAATAGGAAAGCTAATACACAAATAAGCAATGAATATTTGAATATGTATGATACCTGAACTATCAGGAAAATGTGAAAACTGTTTAAGTTTCTATCATACCCCAATTAGAATGGATATGATAAAGAAAGCACATGGCCCCAAATGCTAACGGAAATGTAGGAGAAAAGGTAACTCTTACACACTGCTGGTAGCAAAAGGCATAGGTACAGGCACAATTAAAATCAATGTGACGGTTCTACAGAAAATTAAAAATATATCTACCATATGCCCCAGCTATACTACTCATGTGTAAAAACCTGAAGGTTTTTAAGTCATCAGCACAGAGATAATTGAATATTTGTGCTAAGTGCTGCTTTAGTCATATTAGCTAAGAAATGGAACCATCCTATAACTCCATCATGAGATGAACACTTAAATTATATATGGTACACAATGAAACTTTATGTAGTCATAAAAAGCGAAATAATAGTATTAGAAGGAAAATAGATGCAGCTCATTGTATTTGATAGAATAAAGCAGACAACAAACACTGCAGATTTTCTCATATATGTAAACATTTTTAGATTTAAATGTGTGAGTGTAGGTAGAAAATAGAAAGAAGACCATGAGAAGGAAGAAAGGAATATCAGCACAGAAAGAAGGAAGAAATAAAGAGATAAAGAGTACTTGATGGAAGGTCGTGTGCCAGAAGGAGGTGGAGAGTATGGGGAAGGGCAACAGGAGACAGGGTTGAATGGGATAAGGTTAAACGGCAGACATGTGTAAAATGCCACAATGAAACCTGTTACTCCACATATTATCTTAAAAAGTAAAATACTAATGTTTAAGATATAAGAGGAGCGATTGGAATCTCCTGACACAGGAAGAAAACAGTATATAATTTTTTATTTTTTATGGTTTCTAGAGGTACCATTAAAATTTTGCATTTGTGACTTGTGTTGTATCATTTGAAGAATCGATAAGTACACATGTGTATGTATATATTATACTGTAATATAAGTCATATTGAATGAGAGTGAAATTTAAATGACCACTTTACCTCTTCAAACTGGTACCACCTCGTATCATCCAAAGTAATGACTATTCTGGACTCAATATATATTTCTAGAAACTCTATGTAATTATTTGTGTGTGCATTGACTTAAACAGAAATTTTAAAAATAACAAAAGAGATATATTATCCTACATATAGAGTTTTATGACTATCTTTTGACTCTTTACATATGTCATATCTGATTCTTTTAATGTCAACACACAGTTCTATCTAGTTGCTTGAAAAGTCACATTGCATTTGTTACTACCAGTAGGCATGCCCTAAATTATTCCAACAATTACTATCTATGTATAATTAGTGTGTTAATATCTTCTAATGGGTAATGTTGCAACCGTATGTGTATACATGTGTGTATGTGTGTGTGTGTGCATAGAATTCAAGAATTTTCAAATGCTAACTCTTTAGGCAATGGTGGGAACCAAGTCTACATACATTATCTACCATACATTCATACTCTAGGTTTTATTCTCATCATCTGATTGACCATAATTTTATTCGTCCCTTACTATCTAAGAGATTGGGGTACAAGGCTGGGAGAGGTGACTATCATACAGAGGTCACAGAGGTCTGAAAAGGCAAATAGTGAAGCAGTCATTGACACTGCCTCTGTCTGCACAGACCTGAAGTGCTGTGTTCTAGTGGGTTTTGAATCATCGTGAGATGCGCCAGCATTTCTATTTGCTATTTTCCAGGACACCTTCAATGCCACATCTCTTGTTACAAATTCTCGGGGATCCCAGGGTATGAATATTTTCCACTACCCATTTAAAATGCAGCCCCTGAGTCCTTGGTTTGCTTAAGTTTTCTCCAGTATACTAATTTCACTCTTGTGAAAAAATGTAAAGGAAGTGAATCTGAAGTAAAAGGTTGAATATTCAAATGTACTATTTCAAATGTAAGCAGCTCTGAAGACACGACCTCACACAGATTGTGAAAGGTTCTATGAATACAGTTTAGACAGTCCTGACTTAAGTGTATTTCCTATTGGCAGCAGTACCAGAAGGGAAGCGATTGTGAACCATTTGTGGCTCCCTCTCTTCTCTAGCCTTTTCCTACATTACCTCGAAAGGCCCATTTCTAACCAAGTATCCAGAAACCTATGCTATTCTAATAGGGCATTCCACAGTCAGAATCAACATATATACAGGGAATCCATATATATACTTAGATAGATAGAAAGATAGATAGATAGATAGATAGATAGATAGATAGATAGATAGATAGAGTCATTATAGTAATAATAAATTATATATTAGTAAATTATAGACTAATTATAGTAATCAGATAATTTAATTATAAAGGCTGAGAAATTCTAGGACCTATAAGCATTGGGTTTGATAATTAGGGATGCTGGTAGTAAATTTTCAGTCTGAAAACTAGCAGATTCAAGACCTAAGAAGAGCCAACCAACTTTCAATTTGCATCTAAAGGCAAGAAGAATCTGATGTTCCAAATCAAGGATGTCAGGCCAAGGATTTCTCTGGACCATCAACTTACTGGATGAGGACCAGCCATATTAAGGAAGTTATCTGCATTACCAGGTCTGCTGGCTCAGAAGTTTGTCATCAAAAATGCTGTCACAGACACACGCAGAATAATGCTCATAAAAAAGTCAGAGAATCTCATAGATGGGTCAAATTGATCCACAAGTCAACCGTCACAGGTATCCTCAGCTTTAATTCATTGTTGATAACTTCCCGGCTTTGACGGTTCCAACACTGGTCACAAACTAAGAGAGTTTTCATTCAGTAGTCTAACTCTAAGTGAATCATAAGGTTAAGCAAGAGCCTTCCTCTCACTACAAATATAACCTGAATACTTAATTGCCCAGAATGTATTAATTCCAACAAATGCAAGGGGATTTCCACAAATGCTGATTAAAAAGAGTGGCACGTATACTGCTGGAGACCAGGAAGAGACCTCAGCACTAACCTGGATCAAGTCATTCAGTCTTTACATAGAGCTGCACGCTGACACATAAACACAAGTGCACAAGCCACACACAGCTGCTGTGAAGCACACTTTTCCTCAGTCCTCCTTTGTTCTACAAAACTTCAATTATCACCCAATCACACACTTAGGTTTCCTCTTCCTTTATTATTTACTCCTTTATTTATTTCATCTAATGGTAAACCCAACCCTACCCCACTTATAACATAGATCCTCTACTCGACCTCTCATTCATACATCCTTCACATCCAACTTCAAATGTGCCCCAAAGGCCAAGTTGAAAGCAAGCCTAGTGCCTAATACAATGTAAGACAGTTCCAAAGGGCAAAAAATATCCTATACGGATGTGTTGTTCTTTTCTACAGTATAGTACGTGAAGGGGAAATGCTACAAAGTCAAAGTATTTCCAAGGACAGCATGTAAAGGAATGCATTCCACCCACAGTCAATTCCTATTAAGAATGCATGCATGCATACATATTAAAGTCATTGATAATTCTGTACAGCAACCCATTGGAAAGAATTCAGCGTGTTGCTAATTGGACTGCCTCTTCTATGATCAAAATGTAAAAGTCCTCTTCCAAGTGATCCAGACTCTCATAGACCTGCCAGTAAATCTGTCTTCTTTCAGTCAATCCCAGCCCACTTCCATTTCGTACAGCTGCTTGTGAAGACGTCAAACTGCTTCCTTATCTTAAAATTCAAATGTTAAATGGGTTGGCAGGTTGCGCTGATCTAATTTAATTAAACATACAAAAACAAAAGGACGGTTTATTTATGAAACTGTCATAAGCCCTGAAATAAAGTACTTAAATAGTGTTCTTGGCTACCTAATTGTCTATTGCAACCTAAAATTTTGCAGAGGAATACTTGTAGGGGATAAAGAGGCTTGATTTTTCCAAAGCACACTTGACATGAGAACTTGAGGTCATTGCCCTGTTGTGTAGGATCCTAAAATCGAGTTACAAATGAAATAGAAATTACAAAGAAATTCTTGTCTATTTCATTGTTTGTATGTTTGTAAACCCTTTAATAAAATAAAACAACCCACGGTTTTATGGTTTTGATGCTTTACTGTGCATTAAAACTTACATTAAGGTACATATCTATGTTGGCCACAAGACTGAAGAGCGGGTGACCAGCTTCCCTGACAAAACTCTGAGGTAGAGATGTTCAAGGCTCTTTTCCAGTAACATAAAGTATGCTTCTACCAGTTAACAATCAAGACTTTCAGTTCGGAAACTGCAAAATTCATTTATGGAAGAGAATTATATAGTTATTTAAAATGATGATAAACCGCACCTGTGACCATGCTGGTGTCTGAAGACTGGCCATGCTGTATTCCGGGTCTGTGATGCTGGAGAACATATGGCCCCTGGGCCCAAAACAATCTGAGTAACCTGTTCAGCTACCTGGGACCATTGCAACATCGGGGGGCGCACACTACTGCTGAGTGCCACGCCTAGGTCCTTGGTCCTGCTGCAACTGTGGCCTGTGTTGATGTCCACTGCCCATGTTAACAGAGAAGCCCATTCGAACCCAAGCATGTTGAAGTCAGAGGGTAGTGCTGAGCCGGCTCCAACGCTCACTGCCTCTGAGAGAGCTGACCCAATGACCCAGGCACAAGAGAGCTGGCTTTGTCCCTTGCCTAAGGGGCATGGCCCCAGTAGCTCCAACTAAGCAATTCAGCTACCTTACCAGCACACATACATGCAGGATTAACAAACCCCAACAGCTACTCCATCCATGAACTGCCTGAATGCATGAAGGGGCTGGTCCTGAGGAACCATAGCTATAGAATCTCTATGACTGGGGCAACATCAGGATATACAGGAATTTTGGTGAGGATCCAGTATTGATGGTTTACCAGAAGCCAGAGCCTTGAAATAGACCAAAAACTCATTGCAATGAATACGTGCGAGTAAATCTGTTTGGAAAAAGGATCGATCAACTGCGTGACACACTGTAATTCCCAAAACCACTGCTTTGAATGAAGAGGTGATGGAGAGGTGGGGAAGAGGTAGGAATGAGGTGGCTTTTGTTTAATATTTTTAATTTTTATTTAATTTTTAAAAAATTTTCTTCGGTGGGGAAATACTACAAGGATGAATAACAGATACAGAGAGACTGAGAAATGAGTGATATTGGGTTGTACAATGTTAAATTTCCAAAGAATCATAAAAAATATGTTAAAATTGAAATCTAAGGGCTGGGGAGATGGCTTAGTGGTTATGGTCACTGGATGCTCTTCCAGAGCACCTGGGTTCAATTCCCAGAACCAACATACGTGCTCACAAATGTCTGTAACACTAGTTCCAGGGGATCTGCCACCCTCACAAAAATATATATGCAGGTAAAGCATCAACATGCATAACAAAAGTAAATACATCTTTAAGAAAAGTATGAAAGAGTCAATTAAACTGCAAATTTGACATCGATATTCATGATATAACTACAGATATTTGTAAGAGCATGTATATATTTCTGAAAATATTTAAAATATATAAGATAACCTATTTATGCCTATATTATATTTATTTTATGTTTATGCATATCTATTACATACATATGTATGCATATGCTCATCTGTATATATAATACGTATGTATTTATGTCTGTTCTTGACATATTGCATTCAGAAACGTTTAGGCATGAATGCATGCAAAGTAAAACTGTAAGTCAACTTGAAAATGTTACCTTTTTTTTTTTAAATAGAAATATTGAAAGACTGCAGGCAGGGAGACTTCTGACCAGCGAGGGGCTCTGATCCTGTACCAGAAGATACAATGGAGGGATAAGTGTGCTGTTCCTGACCGCCACACAAGTTCGGTTAGGGAACACACAATATTCCCGCCATCCTTATCTCCCTGGCTACTCCAAAGGGGCGGCTTCCCCCAGCTAAACCCTCTCTCCTGCTAGGCCATCCCAGCTTTCTGCCTGGAACCCCTACCCTCCCCTCTCCCTTTTTCGGGGCTTAAATTCCTCCATCTCAGCCGGGGTGGGCGCCACGGGCCTGGACAGGCTGTGAGTGCAAAGGGACGGGAGTCCCTTTGTTCTAATAGCCAGCCTGCAGCAAGCTAAGACTGCAGGCAGGGAGACTTCTGACCAGCGAGTGGCTCTGATCCTGTACCAGAAGATACAATGGAGGGGTAAGTGTGTTGTTCCTGACCGCCACACAAGTCCAGTTAGGGAACACACAATATTCCCGCCATCCTTATCTCCCTGGCTACTCCAAAGGGGCAGCTTCCCCCAGCTAAACCCTCTCTCCTGCTAGGCCATCCCAGCTTTCTGCCTGGAACCCCTACCCTCCCCTCTCCCTTTTTCGGGGCTTAAATTCCTCCATCTCAGCCGGGGAGGGCACCGCAGGCCGGACAGGTGGTGAGTGCAAAGGGACGGGAGTCCCTTTGTTCTAATAGCCTGCCTGCAGCAAGCTAAGGCTGCAGGCAAAGTGATTCCTGGATAGCAAGGGGCACTAATCCAGTAGAAGAAGACCCAGCAGAGGGAAGAGCCATTGGAGAGCATCTGAAGGAAGAGATGGGCAGGCGCCAAGGCAAGAATTCCTCCAATAAGCTGAAAAACAACATGAAAACACCAGATCCCAGCGATCTTACGACAGAAGGACTTGAACACCCTATTCCGGAAAAAGTGGAAAACAGTGTCATTGTGAAAGCAATAGAGTCTCTTAAACAGGGTATGAATAACGCACTTAAAGAAATAGAAGAGAAAGATAACAAAAAGATGGAAGAAATGAGTAATGAAATGGAAGACAAATATAACAAAAAGGTTGAAGAAATGAGTAAATTCGTAAATGATACCCTGGGAAACCAAGAAAAAACAATCAAACAGGTAATGGAATCAGTTCAAGAATTGAAAACTGAAATGGAGGCAGTGAAGAAAACACAAAATGAGGGCTGGCTGGATATGGAAAATCTAGGTAAACAAACAGAGACTTCAGGAACAAGCATAACCAATAGAATACAAGAGATAGAAGAATGAATCTCAGATTATGAAGACACCATAGAGAAAATAAATGCCCTGACCAAAGAAAACAGAAAATCCAACAAATTCTCATCACAAAACATTCAGGAAATATGGGACATAATAAAAAAAAACCAAATCTAAGAATAATAGGAGTAGAAGAAGGAGAAGAATTGCAGATCAAAGGTCCAGAAAATATATTCAACAAAATTATAGAAGAAAACTTTCCCATCCTAAAGAGTGATATTCCTATGAAGGTGCAAGAAGCATATAGAACACCGAATAGACTGGATCAGAAAAAAACATCCCCTCGCCATATAATAATCAAAACACAAAGCATTCAGATTAAAGAAAGGATATTAAGAGCTGCAAAGGAAAAAGGTCAAGTAACCTATAAAGGTAAACCTATCAGACTTACACCAGACTAATCTATGGAAACCATGAAAGCCAGAAGGTCCTGGATAGAGGTACTGCAGAAACTAAGGGACCATGGATGCAAGCCCAGACTACTATACCCAGCCAAGCTTTCATTCACTATCAACGGAAAAAACAAAATATTCCAGGATAAAAACAAATTTAAACAATATGCAACTACTAATCCAGCCTTACAGAGAATATTAGAAGGAAAATTATATCCCAAGGAATCCAACATTGCCAACACTGCCTACAATAACTCAGACATCTAGCGACCCTTCACTAGCACAACTCAAAGAAGGAAAACACATACACTCTACTACCCAAAAAAAAAAAAATGACTGGAGTCAACAACCACTGGTCATTAATATCTCTTAATATCAATGGACTCAATTCACCTATAAAGAGGCACAGACTTAGAGATTGGATACGAAAACAGGATCCAACATTCTGCTGTTTACAAGAAACACACCTCAACCACAAAGACAGACACCTACTCAGAGTAAAGGGTTAGGAAAAGGTTTTCCAAGCAAATGGACTTAAGAAACAAGCGGGTGTAGCAATTCTAATATCTAACAAAATTGACTTCAAACTAAAATCAATCAGAAGAGATGGAGATGGACATTTCATACTCATAAGAGGAACAACTCATCAGGAGGAAGTCTCAATCCTGAATATCTATGCCCCTAATATAAAGGCACCCACATACGAAAAAAGAAACTCTTCTAGAACTCAAGGCAGTCATCAAACCACACATGCTAATAGTAGGAGACTTCAACACTCCTCTCTCACCAATGGAAAGGTCAATCAGACAGAAACCAAACAGAGAATTAAGAGATTTATTGGAGGTATTGAATCAAATGGACTTAACAGACATCTATAGAACACTCCACCCAAATAGGAAAGAATATACCTTCTTCTCTGCAGCTCATGGAACCTTCTCGAAGATTGACAACATACTCGGTAACAAAGCAAACTTCCACAGATACAAAAAAATATTAGTAACCACCTGTGTCTTGTCAGATCACCATGGATTAAAATTAGAATTCAACAACAATGGTACCCCCCAGGAAGTCAACAAACTCATGGAAGTTGAACAGTCAACTACTAAATCACCCCTGGGTCAAGGAAGAAATTAAGGAAGAAATTAAAGTCTTCCTTGAATTTAATGAAAACAAAGACACAACATACTCAAACCTATGGGACACTATAAAAGCAGTGCTAAGAGGAAAGTTCATAGCAATAGGTGCCCAAATAAAGAAAACGGAGAAAGCACACATTGGAGACTTAAGAGCACACTTGAAAGCTCTAGAAAAAAGAGAAGCTGATTCACCCAGGAGGAGTAGAAGATTGGAAATAATCAAACTGAGGGCTGAAATCAACAAAATAGAAACACAGAAAACAATCCAAAGAATCAATGAATCAAAAAGCTGGTTCTTGGAGAAAATCAACAAGACTGACAAACCCCTATCCAAACTAATCAAACGGCAGAGAGAGAACATGCAAATTAATAGGATCATAAATGAAAAGGGGGACATAACCACAGACACAGAGGAAATTCAGAGAATCATTAGATCTTACTACGAAAGTTTATATGCCACAAAGTTGGAAAATGTAAAAGAAATGGACATTTTTTTAGATAAGTACCATATACCAAAGTTTAACCAAGAACAGGTGAACAATCTAAATAGACCTGTTAGTCGTGAAGAATTAGAAGCTGTTATCAGAAATCTCCCTACCAAAAAAAGCCCAGGACCAGATGGTTTCAATGCAGAATTCTACCAGAACTTCCAGGAAGAGCTAATACCTATACTCCTTAATATATTCCACAATATAGAAACAGAAGAGTCATTGCCAAACTCCTTTTATGAAGCTACAGTTACCCTGATACCAAAACCACACAAAGACACAACCAAGAAAGAGAATTACAGGCCAATCTCACTCATGAACATCGATGCGAAAATTCTCAATAAAATCCTGGCAAACCGAAATCAGGAACACATTAGAAAAATTATCCATTATGATCAAGTAGGCTTCATCCCAGAGATGCAGGGCTGGTTCAACATACGCAAATCTATCAATGTAATCCATCATATAAATAAACTGAAAGAAAAAAACCATATGATCATTTCATTGGATGCCGAGAAAGCATTTGACAAAATTCAACACCCATTTATGATAAAGGTGTTGGAGAGACTGGGGATACAAGGATCATACCTAAATATAATAAAAGCGATATACAGCAAGCCAACAGCTAACATCAAATTGAATGGAGAGAAACTCAAGGCCTTTCCACTAAAATCAGGAACACGACAAGGCTGTCCACTCTCTCCATAGCTCTTCAATATAGTGCTTGAAATTCTAGCAATAGCAATAAGACAATATAAGGAGATCAAGGGGATTCGAATTGGAAAGGATGAAGTTAAACTTTCGTTATTTGCTGACGATATGATAGTGTACATAAGTGACCCCAAAAACTCTACCAAAGAACTCCTACAGCTGATAAACACCTTTAGTAATGTGGCAGGATACAAGATCAACTCCAAAAAATCAGTGGCCCTCCTATACACAAAGGATAAAGAAATAGAGTGGGAAATCAGAGAAACATCACCTTTCACGATAGCCACAAATAGCATAAAATATCTTGGGGTTACTCTAACCAAGGAAGTGAAAGACCTATTTGACAAGAACTTTAAGTCTTTGAAGAAAGAAACTGAGGAGGATACCAGAAAATGGAAAGACCTCTTCTGCTCTTGGATTGGGAAAATCAACATAGTAAAAATGGCAATTCTACCAAATAGATTCAATGCAATCCCCATCAAAATCCCATCAAACTTCTTCACAGACCTTGAGAGAACAATAATCAAGTTTATATGGCAAAACAAAAAACCCAGGATAGCCAAAACAATCTTATACAATAAAGGAAATTCAGGAGGCATTACCATCCCTGAATTCAAACTCTATTACAGAGCTACACTATTGAAAACAGCTTGGTATTGGCATAAGAACAGAGAAATCGACCTTTGAAATCGAATAGAAGACCCGGATATTAACCCACAAACCTATGAGCACCTAATTTTTGACAAGGGAGCTAAAGGTATACAATAGAAGAAGTAAAGCATCTTTAACAAATGGTGCTGGCATAACTGGATGTCAACCTGTAGAAGGATGAAAGTAGATCCATACCTATCACCATGCACAAAACTCAGGTCCAAATGGATTAAATACATCAACATTAATCCATCCACTTTGAACCTGATAGAAGAGAAAGTGGGAAGTAATCTACAAGATATATGCACAGGAGGCCTCTTCCTAAGTAGGACCCCAGTAGCACAGACAATAAGAGAAACAATGAATAAATGGGATCTACTGAAACTGAGAAGCTTCTGTAAAGCAAAGGACACTGTCAGTAAGACAAAAAGGCTGCCTTCTGACTGAGAGAAGATCTTCACCAACCCCTCATCAGACAAAGGTCTGGTCTCCAAAATATACAAAGAACTCAAGAAACTAGACACTAAAACTCTAATTAACCCAATTAAAAAATGGGGTACTGAACTGAACAGAGAATTCACAACAGATGAACTTCGAATGGCCAGAAGACACTTAAGGTCATGCTCAACCTCCTTAGCAATCAGGGAAATGCAAATCAAAACAACTTTGAGATACCATCTTACACCTGTCAGAATAGCTAAAGTCAAAAACACCACTGATAGTCTATGCTGGAGAGGATGTGGGGTGAGGGGAACACTCATCCATTGTTGGTGGGAATGCAAACTCGTGCAGCCACTGTGGAAATCAGTGTGGCGGTTTCTCAGGAAACTGGGAGTCAACCTCCCTCAGGACCCAGCAATTCCACTCTTGGGAATATACCCTAAAGATTCCCTAACATACTACAAAAGCATTTGTTCTACTATGTTCATAGCAGCACTATTTGTAATAGCCAGAACCTGGAAACAGCCTAGGTGCCCCTCAATAGAAGAATGGTTAAAAAAGGTGTGGAACATATACACATTAGAGTTTTACTCAGCGGTAAAAAACAATGACATCTTGAATTTTGCATGCAAATGGATGGAAATAGAAAACACTTTACTGAGTGAGGTAAGCCAGACCCAAAAAAGAGGAACAGGGTATGTATTCACTCATAAGTGGATTCTAACCATAATTAAAGGTCTTTGAGCCTATTATTCGTGATCCTAGAGAAGCTAAATAAGAAGATGAACCTGATGAAGATTATTTAGCTATCCGCCAGGAGGTAGGAAATAGTCAAGAGTCCCAGGTAACCTCGGGTGCATGGGGGGGGGGGGTGTGAGGGTTGTTGGAAGGGGAGAGGGTTAGAGAGAAGGGAATAGGGGAGGAATGGGGAAAGCTCTGTTGACCAGGATGGGGGGGAGGGAGGAAGGATGAATATGGGATCAGGCAAGAATATATTTCAACTAAGGGAGTCATTTTAGGGTTTACAGGAGAATTGATTATATATGGGATCCCAGGTCCAAGGAGAGATCCCCAGATTGTTCTCTGGACAGAGGAGAGGGTGCCTGAACCGGCCTTGGCCCATAACCATACTGATGAATATTTTGCTTATCACCATAGATCCTTCATCTGGTGATGGATGGCGATACAGACGGAGACCCACATTGGAGCACCGGACTGAGCCCCCCAAGGTCCAAATGAGGAGCAGAAGGACGAAGAAAATGAAAAAGGAAATAAGGACTGCGAGGGATGCTATCACCCACTGATACAAGGGGACTGATCTAATGAGAGTTTACCAAGGCCAGTTGGACTGCGACTGAACGAGCACGTGATCCAAACAGATTCTCTGAATGTGGCCGGATTCTCTGAATGTGGCTGGCCCGGAATCTTTCTGAAAAGCCATTGACAATGACACTGGGACTTGTTTCCTCTGCATATACTGGATTTTGGGGATCCAGTCTGTTTGAATACTCACCTTCCTGGACCTGGAGGGAGGGGGGAGGAACTTCAACTTCCCACAGGGCAGGAAACCCTGACTGCCCTTAGGGACGAAGAGGGAGGAGGAGAGGGAGTGGGGGGAGTTGGAGGGTGTTGGGAAGAGGGGCGTAAATGGAAACTTTATAATTTAATAAAATTACTTTCAAAAAAGAAATATTGAAGCATATGGAAAAAAGAAGTCTATTTTACACAATTCTGTGTTTAAAAAGAATTTTGAATTTTTTAAATAAGCATTCTTTGTCTATTAACCTAGAATTTATGCTTCTTTTTATTTTTGGAAATTTCAAATAAGTATTATGAATGTATCTATAGATACTTACAATATGTCGCTTTTTAATTTATTTTTTAAATTTCATTTTACACTCCTTCCACAGTTGTCCCACACCCACCCCTCTCTCTACTCCCACCTCCTCCTAACCCACTCCCCATCCACTGCTCCCAACTAGCAAGTGCTCCCATGTGAACTCAACAAAATCCAGAGCACTAAGTTGGGGCAGGATTAAGCCCCTCCCTCCTACATCAAGTCTGAACAAGTCATCCCACCGTAAAGAAACCACTCCAATAAAATATCTCACGCACCAGGGCTAGGTCCTAATGCCACTACCAGGTGCCTCACAGATGGTCCAAGCATTACCATTGTCTCCCACATATGGAGGGCCTAGTTTTGTTCCATGAAGGCTTCACAGTTGTTGGTTCATGAGTCTCCACGAGCTTCGTTCAGTTTTCTCTGTAGATTTCTCCATCATGATCTTGACTTCCCTTGCTCATATATTCCCTCCTCCCTCCCTTCAATTGGATTTCCCGGGCTCGGTCTTGTGCTTGGTTGTGGATCTCTGCATCTGGTTCCATCTATTGCTGGATGAAGGCTCTATACTGATAGAGTATTCACCAATCTGATTGCAGGGGAAGGGCTAGTTCAGACTCCCTCTACCCTTTTGCTAAGAGTCTTAGCTGGGGTTATCTTTGTGGATTCCTGGGAGTTTCCCTAGCACAGGTTTCTCCCTATCCCTGTAGTGACTCTCTCTATCAAGATCTTTCATTGTTTGCTCACTCTGTGCTTCTCTCCCTTGACCAATCCATTCCCTTATGATCTTATCTCCCATATCTTTAGTACACCCTCCTTGCTTTCAGTTTACCCAGGAGATCTTATTCAAATTCTCTTCCCTGGGAGGTCCACGTGTCCCTCTTAGGGTTTTCCTTGTGACCCAGCTTCTGTGGAGCTCTAAATTGCACTGTGGTTATCCTTTCTTTACATCTAATATCCACTTGTGTGTGAGTACCTACCATATTTGTCTTTCTGAGTCTGGGTTACCTCACTTAGGATGGCTTTCTTTTAGTTCCATTCGTTTGTTGCAAATTTCATGATGTCATTTTTTTTCCAACAGAGTAATACTCCATCGTGTAAATGTACCACATTTTCTTTATCCATTTTTCAGTTGAGGAGCATCTAGGTTGTTTCCAGATTCTGGCTATTATGAATAATCTGCTGTGAGCATTGTTGAGCAAGTGTCTTTGTAGTATGATTGAATATCTTTTGGGTATATGCGCAAAAGTGGTATTGCTCAGTCTTGAGATAAATTATTTCCAAATTTTCTGAGAAACTGTGACACTGATGTCCATAGTGACTATGCAAGAAGTGAAGAAGTGTTCCCCTTACTTCACATTCTCTCCAACATAAGCTGTCTTCAATGTTGGTGGAGACCGCTTGTTTGTTCCCAGCTGCCCAGCCCACAAAATAACCACTCAGAGACTGCTTGGTTTATTAGCTCTAACTTCTTATTGGCTAGCACTTTCATCCTAAACTAACCCATCTCCATTAATCTTCATATCGTCACATACCTGTGGCTTACCCACAAGGTTCAATAACAACTGTCTCTAGCAGTGGCTATATCGCTTCTTGTGACTCCTCCTACTCTCTGTATATATTTTTTCCAGCTTGGCTATATTCTGTCAAGCCATTGGCCAAAAGCAGCTTCTTTATTAACCAATAAAAACAACTGTCATACTGTTTTTGAAAGTGACTGTGCAAGTTTGCTTTTCCATCAGAAGTGGAGGAGTGATTTCCTTCCTCCACTCATCTCCAACATAAGCTGTCCTCAATATTTTTGATCCTAGTCATTCTGACAGGTGTAAGATGCTATCTCAGAGTCGTTTTGATTTGCATTTCCTTGATGACTAAGGATATTGAGCATTTCCTTAAATGTTTTTTGGTCATATGAGATTCTTCTACAGAGAATTCTCTGTTAAGCTCTGTACACCATTTTTAAATTGTTTTTTTTAAATTGGTTTATTTTGTATTTTGATGTCTAGTTTCTTGAGTGCTTTATATATTTTGGAGATCAGCCCTCTGTCTAATGTGGGGTTGGTGAAGATCTTTTCCTATTCTGTAGGCTATCATTTTATCTTATTTACTGTGTCCTTTGCCTTACAGAAGCTTTTCAGTTTCAGGATGTCCCATTTATTGATTGTTGCGCTCAGTGTCTGGGCTACTGGTGTTATATTTAGGAAATGGTCTCCTGTGGCCATGCATTCAAGACTACTTCCCACTTTATCTTCTATCAGGTTCAATGCAGCTGGATTTATGTTAAGGTTCTTGGCCCATTTGGATTTGAGTTTTGTGCATAGTGATAGATATGAATCTATTTACAATCTTCTACATAATGACATCCAATTAAGCTAGCACCATTTGTCAAAGATGTTTTTCTTTTTCCATTGTGCCATTTTGGCTTCTTTGTCAAAAACCTGATGTTCATGGGTGTTTGAATTAATATCAGGTTTTTCAGTTAGGTTCCATTGATCCATGTGTTTGTCTTTATGCCAATATCAAGTCGTTTTTATTACTATAGCTCTATAATAGAGTTTGAAGTCTGGGGTTCTGATGCCTCCAAAGTCCCTTTATTATACAGGATTGTTTTTAGCTCTTCTGGGTTCTTCATTTTTCCATATGAAGTTGAGTATTTGTTCTTTCAAAATCTGTGAAGAATATTGTTGAGATTTTGATGGGGATTGCATTGAATCTGTAGATTACTTTTGGTAAGATTGCCATTTTTATTATGTTGTTCCTGCCTATCCAGTAGCATAGGAGATCTTTCCATTCCCCATTGTCTTCAAGTTCTTGTTATACATTTCTTTTACTTGTTTGGTTAGAGTTACCAAAGGATATTTTATACTTGTGGCTATTGTATGGGGTGGGGTTTTTCTGAATTCTTTTTCAGCCTATTTATCATTTGTATATAGGAAGGTTACTGATTTTTTTGAGTTAAACTCATATCCTGCCACATTACTGAAGGTATTTATCAGATTAGGAGTTCCAATATAGAATTTTTTGGGTCACTTATGTATATTATCAAGTCATTTGCAAATAACAATAGTCTGACTCCTTTCTTTCCTATGTGTATCCCTTTGATCTTTGGTTGTCTTATTCCTCTAACTAGAATTTCAAGTATAAATTGAAAAGATATGGAAAGAGTGGATAGCCATGTCTGATTCTTGATTTTAGTGAATTGATTTGAGTTTCTTCCCATTAAATTTGATGTTGACTGTCAGCTTGCTGTAAACTGCTTTTATTATGCTTAGGTATGTTCCTTGCATCCCTTATTTCTCCAAGACCATTACCGTGAAGGGGTGGTCTTGTTGAAGGCTTTTTCAGTATCTAATGAGATGATCATGTTTTGTTTTCCACTTAGTTTGTTTATATGGCAGATTACATTGACAGATTTTCTTATGTTGAAACAACCCTGCATCTTTAGGATGAAGGCTACTTGGTCATAGTGGATGATTGTTTTTGATGTGTTCTTAGTTGCGGTTTGCCAGTATTTTATTGAGTATTTTTGCATCAATGTTCATAAGGGAAACTGGTCTGTAATACTCTTTTTTATTGAATGTTTGTGTGGTTTGGGTATCAGAGTAACAGTAGCCTTCTAAAAGGGGTTTGGCAATGTTCCTTCTTGTTCTATTGTATGGAATAATTTGAGGAATACTGGAATTAACTTTTCTTTGAAATTCTGGTAGAATTCTGCTCTGAAGTCATCTGGTTCTGGACTTTTTTTGCTTTGGAGATTTATAATGACTTCTTCAATTTACTTAGTGGTTATACATCTATGTAAATTGTTTATCTGGTCTTGATCCAGTTTTGGTATATGAAACATATCAAGAAAGTTGCCCATTTTTTCTAAATTTTCCTATTTTGTGGAGTACAGGTTTTTGAAGTATGATCTAATGATTTTCTAGATTTCCTTAGTGTCTTTTGTTATGCCCCCCTTTTCATTTCTGATTTTGTTCATTTGGATATTCTTCCTCTGCCTTTTGGTTAGTTTAGATAAAGGTTTGTATATCTTGCTAATTTTCTTGAAGAACCAACTCTTTATTTCATTGATTTTTTGTAATGTTCTCTTTGTTTCAATTTTATTTATTTCAGCCCCCAATCTGATTATTTCCTGGCATCTACTCCCACCGAACGAATTTATTTCTTAGTTTTCTAGAGAATTCTGGGATTCTGTTAATTTACTTGTGTGGGATTTCTTCAGCTTCTTTATATAGACATTTAGTGCTATGAACTTTCCTCTTAGCTCAGTTTTCATAGTGTCCCATAGGTTTGGGTATGTTGTACCTTCATTTTCATTGAATTCTAGGAAGCCATTAATTTCTCTGTTTCTTCCTTGACCAAGGGGTGGTTCCGTTTCAATGAGTTTGTAAACTTCTGGAATTTACATTGTTGTCAAATTCTAACTGTAAGCCATGCTGACCCGATAAGATATAGGGAGTTATTCCAGTTTTTTTTTTTTGTATCTGTTGAGATTTGTTTTGTGACCAAGAAATAGTCAGTTTTAGATAAGATTCCAGGAGGTGCTTAAAAGAAAGAATATTCTTTTGTGTTTGGTTGGAATGTTCTATAGAAACCCATTTGAGTCATAATATCACATAGTTCCTTTGTTTCTCGGTTAATTTTCCATCTAGCAGACCTATCCATTGGTGAGAGTGGGGTGTTGAAATCTCCCACCCTTAATTTGTGAGGTTGATGTGTGATTTAAATTTTAGTACTCTTTATTTTACAAATTTAAAAGACTTCATCTTGATGGATTTTTCCTGTGATGAATATAAAATGTCGTTCTTCATCTCTTTTTGTTATCTTTAGTTTGAAGTCTATTTTGTTAGATAATAGGATAGCTACACCAACTTGCTTCTTAGGTCCATTTGATTCAAAAGCTTTTTTCAAACCCTTTACTCTGAGGAAATGTCTTTATGAAGATGAGGTGTTTCTTGTGTAGAGTAGAAGAATGGGTCCTATTTTTTAATCAATTCTGTTAGTCTGTGTCTTTGTATAGGTGAGTTGAGTCTACTAATACTAAGGAATATTAATAACCAGTGATCGTTAATTCCTCTTTTTTTCTTGTTGGTGGTATGTGTGTTTCCCTACTTAAGGATTTGCTTTCGTGGGATGATCTATTGCCTGTGCTTTCATGGGTACAGCTAACTTACTTGAGTTCAAATTTTCCTTCTATTGCTTTCTGTAGGGCTGGATTTGTGGGTAGGTATTGCTTAAATCTAGTTTTGTCATGAAATATTTTGTTTTCTTCATCTATGGTGATTGAAAGCTTTGCTGGATATAGTAGTCTGGTTCAGTATCCATAGTCTCTTAGTGTCTGCATAATATATGTCCAGGATCTTCTAGCATCCAAAGTCTCTATTAAGAAGTCGGGTATTATTCTGATGGGTCTGCCTTTATATGTTTCTTGGCCCTTTTCCTTTGCAGCTCTAAATATTCTTTCTTCATTTGGTATATTTTGTGTTTTGACTAGCACAGGGAACTTTTTTTGCGTGGGGAGGTCGTCTATTTGGTGTTCTGTAAGCTTCTTGTATCTTTATAGTCATTTCTTTCTTTAGGTTGGAAAAGTTTTCTTCTGATTTTGTTGAATATATTTTCTGTGCCTTTGAGCTGGTATTCTTCTTCTTCTATCCCTATTTTTATTAGGTTTGGTCGTTTTATGCTGTCTCAGATTTCCTGGACATTTTGTTTGAAGACTTTGTTGGCTTTAATGTTTACTTTGACCAATGAATCTATTTCCTCTATCATATCTTTAGCACCTGAGATTTTCTCTTCTATCTCTTGCATTTTGTTGGTTATGCTTTTATCTGTAGTTCCTGTTTAGTTAGCCAGAATTTCAATTTCAGGATTCCTTCAGTTTATGTTTTCTTTATTGCCTCCATTTTTATTTTTCAAATCCTGAACTGTTTTCTTTACCCATTTGATTGTTTTTTCTTGACTTTCTTTAAGAGATTTATTGATTTCTCTAGTTTTTTGTTTGTCGTTTTCCTCAATTTATTTAAGGGAATTTTTTATTTCCTCTTAAAGTGTACTTATTGTCTTCATGAAGTTATTTTTAAGGTTGTTTTCTTCGGCTTCTTCTGGGCTGGGATGTCCAGGTCTTCTTGTTGTAGAACTATGAGTATCTGGTGGTGCCATACAGCTCCTTAGATTGCTGAGTGTATTCTTATAGTGTACCCATCTCTTACTCCAATTGGTTCAGGCAGTGTATTTGCCTCTTCATCCGATCGTTGCTAACAGTGTCTACATCTCAGGGATCCTCTCTGGGATCAACTGGTGCACTCATTGCCTGTATCTTTGGGAATCATTCTTGGTCTGCTTTGGGCAGTCACTTGGGGAGCCACTGAGGTCTCTGGAGATGGGTGGGTTTAGGGGCAGAGTGTAACTTGTAGATTACAGGGTCTGATGGGGGATTGCTGAGGCAGTTCGACTGCCCTTGCAGTTGAGGTAGGTGGGGGAGGATTTTACCTTGGGGCCTAGGGCCTAGAGGCTGACCTGTCCAACTGAGAGGCTAGTTAGTCACTCACCAATGGTCCACTCTGTGCAGTCGTAGTCAGTTGACTCAATGAATGTTAGGGATCTTCCTAAAAATCCCTCTCTCAACTTGCAACTCCTGTTTCCTCTCCATGTCTGGCTAGGCGACTTCTCTACAATGTTCTTTTGCCATATCTGTCCCCTTCTTCAACTCCCCTCATTCCCCATACATCACCCATCTCACTCCTATCTTCATGCCTTTAAAAATAAACCCACTAAGTCCAATTAGTACTTCCCATAAGCATATGTGCATAGGGTCATCCACTGGAAGATGGGTAGCCTACCAATGACAATCACATCACTGCTAATCACATCACTGCTAATCACATCAAATGCTACTTGCTCCTCAGCACCCCTTCTCAATTCACAATGGAGTTTTTTTTAATTCTTCATCCTCCAGAAGTCTTATGTGGGTAAGCATTACTTCTAACATTACTTCATAACAGTCATGTCATGATCAAATCCCAGCCTTTCATAGCATTTGTCCCCATCCTCCAGCTCTTAAATTCTTTCCATCCATTCTGTAATTTTCTTGGCCTCAAGTAGACATGTGTGTTCCTTCATGTACATGCATGTATGTGTGTGTTTGTTATAGATATCACATCTACTGCTGAATACTCCCAGTCACTTATTCTTGGCCTCAAATAGACATGTGTGTTCCTTTATGTACATACATGTATGTGTGTGTTTGATATAGATATCCCATCTACTGCTGAATACTCCCAGTCACTTATTCTTCTCTGAAGGACGACAAGTAGTATCTCAAAGTACATCATCTTTGGCTAGAAAGAGAGAGAATGAAAAAATCCATTTTTCTAACCCTATCTTTTCATGTCTACAGTCCTAGCATGCAGGAAGCTGGGGCAGGTTTGCCATCTTGCTCAAAAAAAGGTTTCATTCTTAAGAAATTCAAACTAATATACTCAGCAGTTATAAACACCAATTATTTCCCAGACCCTAAGACTGCAATGTGAAAAAGATACTTCTAAACTGGAAAATGTAGAAGTTTTATAGAACATGTTAAGTGATAAGAATCCAGGGAGACAAGCCCAAATATGGAGAGGACTCACTGGGAACAACAGATGCTGAACTGATGTTTAAGGTAGAAAATGGGCAAGTGAAGTAAAAAGGTATTTCATTCCATACTGTACAGTCTAAATTGTAGGTTTGTAAGGAATAGAAGAAACCCGGGCATGAAAAATGGCCAAGTATATAAAGCCGTAAGGATCTCAAGACCCCTTTGGGAACTACATGTCATGTAATGCAAAGTAACTTAAGCTTTAGTCTGAAGATATTTCTCAAATTAAAATAATAATAATTAAGGAGGAGGAGGAAAAGAAAAGGAAGAGGAAGGAGAAATTAAGTCAACCAAGACAAAATTAAGTTGTATGCAGAAGTTTGGCTTCCAATGATTTTGAGACTTAGAATGACTACTCAGAGGAACGTGACCTCCTACATCTTGTTCCCCATAACAAAGATTCTTCACTTGCTGTTTTGCACTTAACCTGCCCAGGTAACCCTGCCATGCATTGCCCCACAGTCGCGGGGAGCTTGGGAAGTAAATCTCACTGCAGCTGCACCGCAGTCGCAGTGTGTCTGCTGACTACTCGAGAGTGAAAACAAATAGCAGCCATGTGCTGGCCACACATTCCAATGGGGATCCTGCCATCTGTCTTTGTGTTCATACAGTCATTCAGATTTCCAGTTCATACCAGCTCGATGCCACTTCCAAGCAGAACTTGGAACAGTCAGACAGAGAGAAAGTTCATGGACAGCATTGAGCTCTGCAGAGTTTAGCACATCCACACAGCAGAGGCAATGTCAAGCAAGCCTAAGTTTTGTGATGTTAATAATTTGCCAAGGAAACAGGCAGAGTTGATGACAGTGAATGCAGTAAATAGGACAGGCCCAGAGCTTGACTCTGGTATTTGACTCCCTTACACACATGCTGTATGTTGAAAGATCAAAATAAGACACAAGTCAACACTTAGTGGTCTTTGAAATAGTAAACGATTTAATCCATATAATAAGCTTAAAGAAAGTATTCAATTATTATCTCCTATTATGGGTTAAATTGTGTCCCTCCCAAATATGTTTAAAGTCTTAACTATCATTTGCTAACTATAAATGTGAACTTATTTGTAAATTCGTTTCTTAAAGGTAATCAAGCTAAGAATAGGTAATTAGGTCTGGCATTAATCCAATATGACTGGTTTGGTCATCAAAAGAGGAATTTGGAAACACGTAAGGAGAAAGCAGTGAGAAGATAGAGATATGGATTAGAGAAATGCATCTCCAAGCAAGTGGATACTATAAGCGGTAGTGATTATCAGAAGCAAGGAGGCAAGTGTTGAGTAGATTGTTTTTTGAGCAATCGAAAGGAAGCAGTGTTGTGACTTCCAGACTGTGCAACTGTGATGTAATAGGCTTCTGTTATTTTAATCCTACTTCCAGGTTTTGCTACTAACTCATAGCAGTCCTAGGAAGCCAATAATCCCTCATTAACATCTAAGGAAAGGATACCTACAGAGTCCAAGTGTCTTGCTCCTAGTCATAGAAAAAGAAAGAGAAAGACTTTGAACCTGGCAGTGTCTAACTCAGGGCTCCTCTATCTTCCACCCTTCATAATAATTTTTCTTATGGGTTGCTGCTCGTATGAGATTATCAGGACCTTCTTTGAAAATCTGTGCTTTAACTTTGCTTATTCATTAAAATTGGTATGGGGCTATAGATAAACACCTTGGGATGTGTGTGTGTTTTTTAATGAGTGAAAAGAGACCACCCGCCTATTCTTAAAATCAGACAGATTTTCTTAATGTTTGTAACTTATTATTAATTATTTACAATACTAATAAATTTTATATATTGCTAAAAGAATAGTCTTAATGCTAAATATACTTAACACCATCACAAACAGTCAGAACAACCTTCATGTCAATTCTTGATAGCAACTAGAGAGAACCCTTAGTCATGTGACTTAACAAATCCCTTTACTACTTCTTATGCTAAATTTGTTAATCCTTTTTAGTGGGTACCCATAGCATGACATTTTCCTGAGTGCATCTGTCTACTTCTCAATTTCTAACAGTGCTTTTCATTAATACATAACTCAAAGAAAACTGAGCATTCAGTCCCAATTTCTGAGGATCCAGAGTCTTCGGATTTCTAGCACTGAAATACAGCGCTCATTATTTTGCTCATTCTTTCTCACAATTGTTCTTTCTTTAAGCTGTTAGGGGAAGAGTTTTAAATGGCCGATGGGGCACTAAAGCCACAACAACATCATTTGAGATTCTTGTTGTTTCTATTGCACACAAATTGAAATTTAATGAAAATATTTAAACATAAAATGTATACAGAAATGAATCTTGGGAAAAGTTTTTCCTTGAGTAAAATAAAAAATACATAAAATGTATTGGATAAAATGTAAAAACAAAATCAGAGACTTGAGACTCCTAAAAATTAACCTTTATATAATTAACCTATATATTAGTAATAGTTCTATAGTACCACCCAACATCACCAGTATTTATTTTTATTCAATAAAATACTTTCTTATTCTTGAAATCATGGATCTTAAAAAGTTGGAAGATTTAGGATGCTAAAGTTTTAAGATGTTGAATATAAAAAGCATGTGTGAGTACGTCTATTGTGTATGTGTGTGTGGAGGGGCATGCAGAGGTATGTGACTATATGTACATTATACTTGCTACGAAGCTGCCAACCCTCATTCTTTCAGAATGAGGTGCTTCCATTTATTGTCTCAATTTCAATCTGCCTGGGGCCTAAAATAAAGAAAGTCACAATTGATTTCAGTTGGATATTTAGAAACTCATTCAGATTCTTTCTGAGTCAATTAGATGATCACAACTTGGCAGCTCAGTAAATTTCCTGCTGGGAACTAGATTGCAAGGGAAGAAAAAAAACAAATAAAGATATTATGTGCAATTGTCCATCAAGACTCAAGCTTTCTAGATGCAGCCATAATTGAAACACCTGTTCTCATACTGGCTGGTCCCATTTTGCACTCAAAGATGAAATTGTTTCATGCTGTATCTGTGACATAGGAAGAAACACACATTTGGTATCTGCCTCCATTTCTAACGTGGGGTTCCTAACATTCCTTGTAATTCTAAGATTGATAACACTATTAAAATCATTTTATTGCATTTGATCTTAGTCTTAAATTTCTGACACAAGGGTTTCTGAGACCCCTGAGATGTATGTAGTGACAAGTGTCCTATACTGTGAGATAAATGGTCACCATTAAGAATGATCACAACTAGGTGGCTGGTACCTTTAGACACACTTCACCTCTGTGGAAACGAGAGGGACTGGGGACTGGAGACTGACCTAATCATCAATAGTCAATGATATAATCAAACACGGCTTCCTAATAAAATCTTGGTAAGAACTCTTAACAACGAGTGTTGGGGATTGGAGCATTTTTAATTTTATAAATACATCCATTTGCCATAAGTGCAGCACACACAAATACCACAAAGACTAAAGTTCTTCTGCTTAGGACACTTACAGACCTTCCCTTGTATATCTCTGTTCTTTTCTCTCATCTTTGTCCTTTTAAAAATCTTTTATAATTAGTCAGAAAGCTAAGCAAACATTTCCCAGCATTAGGAGAGACACTGAAGAAAATTACCAAGCTGCAAGAGGAGCTGCAAGAGGAGCTGAAAAGAAAAAGAAAAAGAAAACAACCAAAACCTCTAGCATTTACCAGTTAAACTTGGACTTGGTGCCTGTGAAAACCATTTTTTTATTTATTATTTTTCTTTATTTTTTTAAAATTTACTTATTTAATTATTAAAAATTTCCACCTCTTCTCCGCCTCCATTTTCCCTCCCCCTCCCCACCTTCCCTTCCCTTTCTAGTCTTAAGAGCAGTCAGGGTTCCCTGCCCCATGGGAAGTCCAAGGTCCTCCCCCCTCCATCCAGGTCTATAAAGGTGAGCATTCAAACAAACCAGGCTCCCACAAAGTCAGTCCATGTAGCAGAATAAAAACCCAGTGTCATTGTCCTTGGCTTCTCAGTCAGCCTTCATTGCCAGCCACGTTCAGAGTGTCCATTTTGATCACATGCTCCATCACTCCCAGCCCAGCTGGCCTTGGTGAGCTCCCATTAGATCAGTTCCACAGTCTCAATGGGTGGACACACCCATCGTGATCCTGACTTCCTTACTCATGTTCTCCCTCCTTAAATAAGAGATCTTCACCTACTCCAAGTAGTGAGTGTCAAAATGGACCTCAAGGAAAGCCAGTTGATATCTGAAGAGTTGCCTAACTGATTGATGTGGAGAAATCCCCTGCATAGTTGATGCCAGATATGTTGTCAGTATTTAAAAGATTGTTCAATGCTCCCAAACAGCTGATGGACTGCTGCAGAATATAGCAAAAAATCCCTAAAAATGGCATGCATGAGAGAAAACCTACTCTGGTGCCTTTTGTGTTGCCTTTGCTGTAGGCAATAAGACATGCTATCAAGGCTAAGTTGTCTCCCTAGAAAAGCTTGCCCAAGTAAGGGAAAAATTACAACAAGGGAAAAACAAGTGTATTCCATTTCCCACATTAGCCTTTGAATTATCATGGAGAGTAGACAAGAAAAGGAGGATGAGACAGAAGTGTTGGCTTGCCATTTCTTAAATACAGAATGTAAGTTAGATAGATCTGTGATAAAGAACCCTTCTTAAAATTCAAAAACATGGAACCCATAGGAAGGAAGGGACATTGTACTGGGAGGGTTAAAAGTCAGTGTGTGTGTGTGTGTGTGTGTGTGTGTGTGTGTGTGTATTCCTCAGGTCAGACCCTTGCTACCAAGAAAAGTAAAATCCATTAACACAGCATGTAAATGAAAACCTCAATAAGGACTCAGTACAGGAAACTAAGGCAATGAGGGGATATTTAATATCTGAACTCCTTGAATTTGGAAGAATTTTAAAGAAGAAATGATTCTTTAACTGACTAGTTAATGAATCTACCTTACATGGCAGCAAACGGTATCAGTCTGAATGCTCTGAGTAGAGAAGAAAAAAAAAGAAGAGTAGTATAACTATCCACCCTTCCTAAAAACAAAGCTACGTAACCCAAAGCAAGATAAGGAATATCATCCATGAAGAAATATCTCATACCAGTTGCTAGGAACACTGCGTTATTGTCAGCTGAGAGCGTCATGAATATCAAGCAAGAGAAGACAGGGTGTGAAGCCTGTTCGCTGGGCCAGGTAGGGCTGTGTCACAGGACAGTTAAGAAGGAAGTTGATTCTGCAACTGTGGTGGCATGAAACTTTCATGGCCTTGCTGCTTAGTTTTGGTTAACTTGACACAAACTGATCACTTGGCAGGAAGGAACCTCAGCTGAAAAGCTGCCTCCATCAGACTGGCCTATAGACATGCCTGTGAGATGTTTTCTTAGTTAAAGATTGGTGTGGGGAGGGTCCAGCCCACCTTAGGAGTTGCACCCTTCCTGGGGATAACAACATGTTGCAAAAAAAAAAAAAAAAAAAAAAACTACTCAAAGGATCATCCATGGACCCAAGAACTAAGCTTTTCAGTTAGGTTATTGTTTTAAGTAAAGAAAGCTACATTCGGGTGTTTAAAACAAATGCAGGAAATATTTTTTCTATACAAGATAGAGACTTATAGACTATATAGTGACTGCTAAAGCTACTTCATTTGTAACTGCTCTGTCGAAGTGCACAAAGACATGTGTTGGGTGATTGAGGTTGTATGCCAATAATGTCATATGGGTAGACACTAATCATTTTTACAGAATTTTTACAAGTAATAAAGTATTTTTTATCAAAAGTGCAAAAACGAATTTTTCCCATAGCTCATACAAAAATAGGCTAGATTTGGCTTGCAGGTCATAGTTGATCAATCCTTTATCTAAAGAAGAAACATTGTTTTAATATATCAATAATACATTTCACCTTCAGCTCAGAGGTGACATTCATATGGCTAAAAGACCATGATAGTTATAACGAAACAGCAAGCTTTGTGTGTCAGAAAGTAATAAAAGTTCCTCCAGACCACATAATATCTTGACTATTGGCTAGCTGTGGCTAAAGAATCTAAGGTAGGAAATTAATACTTTAATTATTTGACAAGGTCAAAAGGAGACATGTTCCTTCTAATGAATTTTTATAATTAACTAAAGGTTATCCCATTTATGCATGAAATCAGTATTTGTGATACAGGGTCATGCCACCAATCATAGTCTTTCCATAGAGAAACTTAATTATTGAATATTTTATTAATGATCTTTTAAAATTACTCAAACAAATAATAAATAAGACTAAATATAAAAACAATACATAGAAATACATTCTGCATTGATATATAATATATAAAATAAATGCATATATAAGTGAATAAATAAAAGCTATTTTAAATTTCTTTTGCAACAAGTAGGTCATAAAGATTTCTGACACTTATGGAAAGTAAAAGGCATTTTCATAGTTTAAACTAATTAATATGCAACGCTACCGAAAGGGATTTTTAAAATCTTAAGACACAGCAGAAGCCTTTAGTAATGCAAAAGTTAAAACATTTTTGATAGAAAACTTGAATGTGTAAAATCATCCTTGCTGTTAACTAACAGATCCAAATGTGACATGTTTTTTCTCTAACAGAGAAGAAGGCAGTAGGCGGGAAAAGGGAAAATGTCTGTCTCTGCAGTAAGTGAAAAGGGAACAGATGTCCAGTGCCTGTGTCATAGGAAGCGCTCCTCACTGAATTGGAAGTTCAAATGGCTCTGTCCTAGAGGAGAGGTGGCTAAGCAGTTCTATCCTGAGTTGCTTTAGTTGGAGGATAGTCTAGTAATGTTACTGTGTTGGACATCTTTATTTGTCATTTTGAGTGGGACATAGGTGCCCAGATACCTTATTAAACACTTTTGAGTGTTTCTGGGTATTTAACATTTGAATCTAGATGAAAAGAAAAAGGAGGTTGCTTTCTTTAGTTTGTTGGGCGTGGGTGAGAGGGGGTGGTGTCTACTATTCAAAGTGGGATTTTTGAAGAAATTAATGCAAATCAGGGTTAGAGTCCCTTCCTCTGCTGGACTTTTGCAATGGGACATTGATCTTTTGCCCTGAGAGCTCCTGGTTCTCAGGCCTTGTCTTTAGACCCTAATGATGCTCACATCAACAAGCTACCACCTATCCTGCTCATAGGTCTTTGATCAATGCACTCCTATCTTTGATGTCTTAAGCCCACAAAAAGCAAATCAGAAGACGTTTCAGCTTCAAAGTTAAATGAGCCAATTAATAGCTCTATAGTCTCTGCTCCTCTCTTTCTCACTAATATTTGTATTGCTATATTCTACCACTACACAGAGCCAAAAACCAATATTTATTGTGCTTCATTATAGATATCAGTGAAATATATTTTGTGTGTCACGCTTTGTCTGTGGAATTCCATGTCATATTCAGTATTCCATAAGCTATGGTTATGGTGGTAGTCAAAGGCAAACTCTGACCTCTTTTTACAACAAAGTGTGTATTTCTTTACCAAAGTGAAAATGTTATTTTTTTGTTTTGACATATTTAGTTTTTCATGAAGAAACAGAATAAATGCATTTTATATATGTGCTATACAGTAACTTTATATACACATTGTATAAACTATACATATTGTGTAATAGCTGCATGTTATATATACCTACAATTATACCGAATATAAAATATTGTGTTTATATGCATTTACATGTTTGTCTTTGGTGAAATTGGACTACTGTAGTTAAACAGAAAATGTTCTAGAGTCGCCTCAAACCCAGCAAGATAAAGATATTTGAACAAATTGTCCTTTCACATCACGACAACCAGGATCCACGAAACAACAGAGAATACAGTAGGTAAGGCATGGCAACAATTTTCATTTATTCTTCTCTCATATAATATATCCCAAAGGCAGTTTCTCCCCCCTCCACACTTCCCAGTACCCTCTCCACCTCCCTTTTCTCTCAGAATCACTCCTCTGTTTCTCTTCAGAAGAGAGCATACTTCCCAGAGATACATCAAGTGAAAACTCTGGGCATAACAAGACCTAATAGGACTAGACACAAATCCTCACATTAGGGCTGGGTGAAGCAATCAAGTAGGAGGAAAAAGATGCCAAGCATAGGTAAAAGAGTCAGAGACATCCCAAATCCCACTCTTAGGAATCCTACAAAAACAACAATCTAACAACCATAATACATATGCAGAGGGCCTAGTGCAGATCCATGCAGGCTCTACAATAGCCACTTTAGGCTCTGTGAGTCCTTATGATCACTGCTTAGTTCTCCTGGTGTCTTTGACCCTCTCACTCCTTCAGTCCTTCTTCCACTGGGTTTCCTGAGCTTTAAGGGGAGGGGCGCAATGAAAATCTCCAATTTGGGCTCTCTCTCTATCATAATTTTTGGTTGTTCATCTGCTCAAGATGAAGCTGCAGAAGGAAGCTTCTCTTATGATGACTGGACAAGGCATTGATCTATGGATGTAGGGATCATTTTAATGACTTTTTCTATTTTGGTTCTCTGGGGTGTCTGACCTCTGGTTTTTGGTCATCCAGGCAATGTCAGACACTGACTCTGCACATCTAGCAGGCAGGATAGATTATAGGTCGAAGATACTATGGTCAGTTAGGGTCTCTGTCCACCACTGGCAGTTGCCTAGTTACAGAAGGTAGCCTCCATTACTAGGAGTCCTCACTAGGGTCACCCTAGTAAAATCCTGGAAGTTTCTACTGCACTAGGTTTCCACATGACCACCCCCTCACAAATGTCCTCAGATTCTAGTAATTTCTCGCCATACTCTCTCCCTTCATCCCCTACCCTGCAACCGGAAATTTCCTGTTCCATTCCAACCCACTCCAAGTCCACTTGCAAAATCTTTTCCCTTTCCCTTTCCCACAGAGATCCATGTATGCCACTTAAATATCTTCTTGTTAATTAGCCTTTTTGTATCTGTGAACTATAGCATGATTGCCATTTACTTTACAGCTTATATCCACTTATAAGTATGTGCATACCATGTTTGTCTTTTGGTATCTGGGTTACCCCACTCAGGATGATTTTTTTTCTATTTCTGTCTATCTGCCTGCAAATTTCATGCTACTTTTTAACAGTTGGGTAATACTCTGTTGTATAAATGTACTACATTTTCTTTACCCATTTTTTTCTGTTGAGCTATATCTAGGTTGTTTCCCCTTTCTGGTTATGATGAATAAATCTGCTATGAGCATAGGTGAGCAAGTGTCTTTGTGGTCGAAGGAACTATCCTTTGTGTATATTCCCAAATCTGGATCTTGAGACACATAAATTCCCAGTTTTCTAAGGAACCACCATATTGATTTCCAAAGTGATTCTACAAGTTTGCACTCCCACCAGCGATAGAGGAATGTTCCCTTTGTTCCACAACCTACCCAGCATGAGCTGTTACTTGAGTTTTTTATCTTAGCCATTCTGACATGTATAAGATGGAGTCTTAAAATAGTTTTGATTTGCATTTCTTCTCTGATGGCTAATGATATTAAATATTTCTTTAAGCATTTCTTGGCCATTAGAAATTTCTCTATTGAGAATACTCTGTTTAGACCTGTACCCTATTTTCAAATTGGATAATTTGATTTGTCGATGTCTATCTAGTTTCTTGAGTTGTTTAAATACTTTAGATATTAGCTCTCTATCAGGTGTAGAGTTGGTAAAATCTTTTCCAATTTTGCAGGCTTTAGTTTTGTCCTATTGACAGTGTTTCTTGCCTTTTAGAAGCTTTTCAGTTTCATGAGGTCCCATCTATTAATTGTTGATCTTAGTGCCTGAGATATCAGTGTTTTATTCAGAAAGTTATTTCCTATACCAAGGCTTTTAAGGCTATTCCACACTGTCTCTTCTACTAGGATCAATATATCTGATTTTACGTGGAGATCTTTGATCTTTGGACTTGAGTATTGTGCAGGATGAGAGATACAAATTTATTTGCATTCTTATACTTGCCAACACCCAGTTATACCAGCACCATTTGTTGCGAACTCTTTCTCTTTTTCATTCTGTATTTCAGGCTTATTTGTCAATAATCAGGTGTCCATAGGTGTTTGCGTTTATGTCTGAGTCTTGGATTGATTCCATTGATTCACCTGTCTGTTTTTATTCCAGTACCATGAAATTTTTATTACTATAACTCTGCGGTGCAGTTTGATATCAAGGGTGGTGATACCTTCAGAAGTTCTCTCACTGTACAGGATTGTTTTAACCATTCTGAGTTTTTGGTTTTTACAGAGGCAGTTGGGTTCTTTGATGGTCTATAAAAAAAACTATGTTTAAATTTTGATGGGAATTGCCTTGAATCTGTAGATTGCTTTAGAAGGATGACCAGTTTTACCATGTTAATCCTGCTGATCTATAAGCATGAGAAATCTTTCCATCTTCCAATTTTTTCTCCAATTCCTTTCTTCCAAAACTTGAAGTTCTTGTCATACATTAGCTTGTTTAAAGTTACCCCACAATATATTATTTGTGGCTATTGTGAAGGATGTTGTTTCTTGATTTCTTTCTCAGTCCATTTGTCATTTGTATATAGGGTAACTAGGGGCATTTTTGAGTTAATCTTGTGTCCAACTACTTCGCTGAAAGGTTTTATCAGATATAGGGGCTCCTGGTAAAATTTTGGTGATTACTTATGTATACTATTATATATCTGCAAATAGGAATATTTTGACTTCTCTCTGCAATAGGAATTTTGATTTCTCTCTTTGTGTCTCCTTTATCTTTTTCAGTTATCTTATTTCTCTAGTTAGAACTTGAAGTATTATATATAAAAGATACAGAAAGAATGGACAGTCTTGGCTTATTCCTGATTTTAGTAAAATTGCTTTGACTTTCTTTTTGATTTGCTGTTGGCTGTAGGCTTGCTGTAAATTGCTTTTATTATAGTGAGGTATGATCCGTATACCCATGCTGTCTTTAAGACTTCTGTTATAAAGGGGTATTGGATTTTATCAAAGGCTTTTTATGACATCTAATAAGATGATCATGGAGTTTTTTTCTTTCGGTTTATATATATGGTGGATTACACTGCTTGATTTTTATGTTGAACCATTCCTGCATCTCTGGGATGAAGCCTAGTTGATCATGGTGAACGATCTTTTTTATGTGTTCTTATATTCAGTTTGCTAAAATTTTATTGAATATTTCTGCATCTATATTCATAAAGGAAATTTGTAATTCCTTTTCTTTGCTGGGTCGTTATGTAGTTTGGGTATCAGTTTGAGGCTTCTTAAAAATGAATTTTGCAATGTTTCTTCTGATTCTATTTTGTGAAATAATTTGAATTATATAGGCATTAAATTCAAACTCTTCTTTGAAAGTTTGGTACACTTCTTCATTAAAACCATTTTACCTTGAACTTTTTTTGGTTAAGAAAACTTTTAATAAATTCTTTTATTTGGGGGGTGGTTATAGGTTTACCTGATCTTCATTTAACTTTGATAATTGTTATCTATCAAGAAAACTATTCATTTATTGTAGATTTTCAACTTTTGTGAATTACAGGATAAGTATAAGCTAATGCTTCTGAAGTATGAACTAATGCCTCTTTGTATTTCCTTGGTGTCTGTTGTTATGGCCCCCTTTATGTTTCTGATTTTGATAATTTGAATATTCCCTGCTTATCTTTAGATCATATAAGTGTTTGTCTATCTTGTTGATTTTCTCAAAGAACCAATTCTTCATTTTATTGGGTTTTTTGGTTTTTTTTTCTTTTTGTTTCTATTTTATTGATTTCAGCCATTCATTTGATTATTTTCTGCTGTTTACTCCTCTTGGGTATACTTCCTTCTTTTTGTTCTAGAGCTTTCCTGTGTACTGTTAACTTCCTAGTATGAGATCTCTCCATTTTTTTTTTTTAATGTAGGCATTTAGTGCTATGAACTTTCTTCTTAGCACCTATTTTATCATGTCCCATAAGTTTGGGAGTATGTATTCATTTATATTTAATTGTGGAAAGTGCTTAATTTCTTTATTTATGTCTTGACTCAGTAATCAATCAGAGTTATTCTGTTTCCTTGAGTTTGTAGGCATTTTTGATGTTTCTGTTTTAAAATCCAGCTTTAATCCATGGTCTTTTGATAGGATGCAAGGTATTATTTTGATTTTCTTATATCTGTTGAGATTTGTTCTGTGACCAAATGTGTGGTCCACTTTGGAGACCAGGAACTATGGATGCAGGCATCATCAATGTAGTGCAAGAGATAGAAGAGAGAATTTCAGGCATTAGAGATACAAAATAGATTCAATTGTCAAATATAATATTATATTTAAAAATTTCTAACAAAAGCAATCTTTTTGAGAAAATCTGAGACACACGGAAAATACCAAACATAAGAATAATAGGAATAGGAGAAGAAGAATCCATCCTTAAAATCGCAGAAAATATATTCAACAAAATCATAGAAGAAAATTTTCTAAACTAAAGAAAAACATACCTATAAAGGTAGAAAGAGTTTACTGAACACCAAATAGGTTAGGCCAGACTAAAGAATTCCTCTTGCCACATAACAATAAAAACACAAAACATGCAGAATAAAGAAATACTAAAGGCTGCAATGGAAAAAGGCCTAATAGCATATAAAGGTAAACCTATCAGAATTGTACCTAATTTCTCTGTGGAAACTATAAAAACCTGAGCAGATTCTAAGAGACCATGGATGTCATCTAAGATTACTATACCCAGCAAAACTTTCAATCACCATACATAGAGAAAACAAGATATTTCATAACAAAGTGAAATTTAATCTACATCTTCTTACAAATCCAGTTCTACAGACGGCACTAGAAGGAAAACTCCAACCAAAAAAAATTAAGTACATCCACAAAAACACAGGCAATATGTAATCCCACATCAGAGGAAAATAACATACACATACTACTGCCACCAATATCACCAATAGCAACAACAAAACAACAAAAATAACAGGAATTGTCAATCACAGGCCATTATATCTCTCACTACCAATGGACTCAATTCATCAATTAAAAGATACTGGCCAACAGAATGGATATGAAAACAGAATACATCCTCCTGCTGCATTCAAAAAACACACTTCAACATGAAAAAGAATTTACATCAGAGTAAATATACTGAAGAAGAAATCTGGTGTATCTATCCTAGTATCAAACAAAACAGACTTTCAACCAAAATTGATCAAAAGAGATAGAAGCACATATTATATATTTATCAAGGAAAAGTCCACCAAGATGATGTCTCTAATCTGAACATCTGTGCCCCCAAACACCAGGGCACCCACATTTGTAAAAGAAAAATTACTAAAGCTAAAATCACACAAAGAACCCACTTATTAATTGTGGAGACTTTAACAACACTCACACTAATGGTCAGGTCATCCAGACATAAACTAAACAAAGAAATAACAGGTCAAACAAGTGTTATGACTCAAATGGACCGAACATATATTTACATAAATGTTTTACCCAAACACCAAAGAATATACCTTCTCTGCACCTCAAGAAGCAATCTCTAAAATTGGCCACATATTCTATCACAAAGAAAGTCTTACCAGATACAATAAAATAGGAATTTCCCTATGTATCTTGTCATATCACCATGATGGATTAAAGTTGGAGTTCAACAGCAACACAAACTTTTGAAAACTTACAAAATCATGGAAATTAAACAATGCTCATTTGAATCACCACTGAGTCAAGGAAAAAAATAAAGAAAGAAATTAAAGACTTCCTAAAATTCAATGAAAATGAATCTACAACATACCCAAACTTTGAGACACTATGAAGCAGTGCTAAGAGGAAAGTTCATAGCACTAAGTGCATACATAAAAATAATTGGAGAAGTTGTCCTGTGGTTGTGCAAGTCTTTAATCCCAGTACTCAGGAGGTAGAGGCAGGTGGATCTCTGTGAGTTTGAGGCCAGCCTGGTCTACAAGAGCTAGTTCCAGCACAGTCTCCAAAGCTACAGAGAAACCCTGTCTCGAAAAACAAAACAAAACAAAACAAAATTGATGAGATCTCAAACTAGAAACTCAATAGCACACCTGAAACTCTAGAACAAAAGAAGTAATTACACCCAAGAATAGACAGTAGGTACCAAAGTGAGGGCTGAAATCAACAAAATAGAAAAAAGAAAACAATACAAGGATTTAATAAAATGAAGTGGTTCTTTGAGAAAATCAACAAGATAGAAAAATTCTTATCCAAAGTCAGCAAAAGACTGAGAGAGAATATCCAAATTAACCAAATCAGGAAAGAAAATGGCAACATAGCAACACTAAGGAAATCTACACAATTATTAAATCATACTTTAAAAATCTGTACTCTACATAATGGAAAAATCTAAAAGAAATGGACAAATTTCTTGATTGATACTACATATACAAAATAAAACAAGATCAGATAAACAATTTTAACAGACCTATGACTTCTAAGAAAATAAAAGTAGTTATTAAAAGTCTCCCAACCAAGAAAAGTCCAGGTCCAGATGATTTTACTGCAGAATTCTACCTGACTTTCAAAGGAGAACTAATACTAATACTCTTCAATTATTCCACAAAATAGAAACAGAAGAAACATTGCCAAATTCTTTTTATGAGACCACTCACCCTGAGGCCAGACAAGGACTTAACAAAGAAAGAAAATTACAGACCATTTTCCCTCATGAACATTGACTCAAAAATACTCAATAAAATACTAGTGAACCAAAACCAAGAACATATCAAAAGATCACCCACTATAATCAAGTGGGCTTCATTCCAGAGATGCAGGGATATTTCAACATACAAAAATCTGTCAGTGTAGTCCACCATATAAGCAAACTAAAGAAAAAATCCCACAAGATCATCTCATTAGAAGCTGAAAAGCCTTTGACAAAATTCAGCACCCCTTCATGATGAATATATTGCAGAGACTAGGGATATAAAGAACATACATAAAAATAATAAAAGCAATATACACTAAGCTAACAGCCAGTATCAAATAAGGAAAGAAACTTAAAGCAATTCCACTAAAACCAGAAACACACAGGTCATTCACTCTCTCTGTATCTATTCAATATAGCATTTGATGCTCTAGCTAGAGAATAAAATAACAAAAGGAGATCATGGTGATATAAATTGGAAGAAGAAGGTGATATAAATAAAAAGAAGTCAAAATATCAACTATATTCAGGTGACATTATAGTATACATAAATTACCCCAACAATTCTACCAGGGAACTCCTACAGCTGATACACACCCTTAGCAAAGTGACTGGCTACAAAACTAACTCAAAAAATCAATAACCTTCTTATATACAAATGATAAAAGGGCTGATAAAGAAATCAGGAAAACAAGACCCTTCATAATAGTCACACACAATATAAAATGTCTTGGAATAATTCTAACAAAGCAAGTGAAAGACCTCTATGACAAGAACTTCAAGTCCTTGAAGAAAGAAATTGGAGAAGATATCAGAAGATAGAAAATTCTCCCATGCTTATGGATCAGTAGGGTTAACATAATAAAAACGACTATTACCAATAGAAATCTACAGATTAAACATAATTCACATCAACATTGCAATGCAATTCTTTACAGACCTTGAAAGAACAATACTCAACTTCACATGGAAAAACAAAACACCAGGATAGCTAAAACAATCCTGAACAATATAAGAACTGCTGGAGGCATCACCATCCCTGACATCAAGCACTACTATGGAGAAATAGTACTAAAAGCAGCACAGTGTTGGCATAAAAACAGAAAGGAAAATCAATGGACTTGAAGCAAAGAACCAGACATAAATCCACACAGCTATGAACACTTGATTTTTATAGAAAAACCAAAACTATACAATGGAGAAAAGAAAACATCCCCAGCAAATGGATGTTGGCATGTATACAAATAGATCCATATCTATATGCATAAAACTCAAGCCAAAGTGGATCAAAGACCTCAACATAAATCCAGATACACTGATCCTGATAGAAGAAAAAATGAGGAATAGCCTTGCATACATTGGCACATGAAACAACTTCCTGAATAGAACACCGGTAGCACAGAGACTAAGACTGACAGTTAACGAATGGAAGGGATATCAAACTGAAAGGCTTCTGTAAGGCAAAGAACATTGTCAATAGAACAAAATTGCAGCCGACAGAATGGGAAAGATCTTCACCAATCCCACCCCAAGAGAACTGATCTCAAAAATACATAAATAACTCAGGAACTAGATATCAAAAAAATCAAATAATCAAATTTAAATTGGAGTACTGACCTAAACAGAGAATTCTCAAAAGAATAGTCTCAAATTACAGAGAAACTCTTAAGGAAATGCAAATCAAAATGACTCTGAGATTCCATTTTACACCTGCTGGAATGTCTAAGATCAAAAACACAAGGACAGTTCATACTGGTGAGAATGTGGAGCAAAAAAAAAATTCTTCATTGCTAGTGGGAGTCTAAATTGTACAGTCTTTTTGGAAATCAATATGGTGGTTTCTCAGAAAACTGGAAGTCAATTGACTCATGTCATTCCTAGCATATACCCAAAGAATGCTAAATCATACCCCAAAGTCACGTCCTCAACTATGTTCAAAGCAGGTTTATTTATAATAGCCAGAAACTGGAAACTACCTAGAAGTCCCTAAACGGAAGAATTGATAAAATAAACGTGATCCACTTATACAATAGCGTATTACTCAGATGTTATAAAAAAATGACATCAGGAAATCTGAAAGCAAATGAATGGAATTAGAGACATTATCCTGGTGAGGTAACCCAGACCCAGAAAGACAAAAATGGTATGTCCTCACTCATAAATGGATATTAACTGCAAAGTAAAGGATAACCATGCTACAATTCACAGACCCAGAGAGGCTAGATAACAAGAAAGGCTAAAGCAGGGACGTATGGATCCTGCAGAGAAGGAGACATAGAGGAGATATCCTGTTTAGACTGAGGACAGGTGGGTGTGGGAACTTGAGGGTCTGGGTTGATGGGTGGAAAGAAGGGGTCAGTGCTGAGAAAAATGACTAGAAAGGATTACTTTATGGAATATGGTAAAAGCCTAATGCAAGAGAAACTTGCATGAGTCCACAACGATGGCCCCAGCTAAGACTCCTGACAGCAGGCGATGCATAGCCTGAACTGGTAATTCCCTGCCATTGCATTGGTGATTACCCAGGTTGTCATCAGAGAACCTTCCATCAGTGACTGACAGAGGCAGATTCAGAGACCCATGACCAAATATTGGATTAATCTCAGGGAGTCCTGCTGAGGAGAGGTAGGAGAGAACATTAGAGGAAAACCCACAGAAATAATATCCTGGGCCATGGTAGCTTACAGAATCTGAACCAACAACCAGGGAGCCTGCAAGGAACAGACCTCTGCATATATGTGACAGTTGTGTAACTTCATCTACTTGTGGAACTCCACAAGTTGGAGTAGGGTTGCCCCTTGTATTTTGGCTGGCTCTTGGGATCCTATTTCTAATGCTGGATTGCTTTGCCCAACCTGAATGTAGGTGGAGCTACTTAGTCTTATGGCAGTTGAGACACCATGTTTTGCTGCTGCCTATGGGAGGCCTGTCCCTTTCTGAGAGAATACAGAAGGAAGATGGATGGGGAGGGCAGAGGGGAGGTGGGGCAAATGCGTGGGAAGAGAGTAGGAAGGGGAGGCTGCCATCAATATGTAAAATAAATAATTAAGAATAATAAAAAGAATTCAAAGAACATCTTGATGGGCTTTTCCTCCGATGAGAAAGCAGTGTCTTTTCCCTCCACTTTTGATTAGTTTTGATTTGAAGTCTATATTTCATTTGATATTAGAATGGCTACTCCTGCTGGTTTCTTAGGTTGATTTGCATGGAAAATCTTTTTCTAACTCTTTACTGTGAGGCAATGTCTATCTTTGATATTATAGACCAGGCTAGCTTTGAACTCAGTGATCCACCTGCCTCTGCCTCCCAAGTGCTGGAATTAATGTGTGTGCCATCACTCAGCAAGATTTATTTCTTGTACGCAACAGAGGATGGATCCTATTTTTGCATCCATTCTATTAGTCTATGTCTTTTTATTGGGTAAATGAGTCCATTGATAGTGAGAGAAATCCATAACAAATAAGTTCCATTTGGCTTTTAGTTCTATATTTTATTTTTGTAGCTGTTGTTTGTGGTGGCGATGGTAGTGGGGGTAATGGTGGCAGTATGTGTGTATTGCCCTTCTTTTGGTTTTACTGATGTGAGATTATTTCCTCTATTTTCATAGGTATAGCTAACCTTCCTGGTTTGTGTTTTTCTTCTAGTATATTCTGTAGGGCTGGATTTCTCTCTCTCTCTCTCTCTCTGTGTGAGTGTGTGTGTGTATTTCTGTATATATACACACACACAGTTTAAATTTTACTTTATTATGGAATATTTTGTTTTCCCCATCTGTAGTGATTAAAAGTTTTGCTGGGTGTAATAGTCTAGGCTGGCATCTATGGTCTCTTAGCATCTAGAGCATATCTGTCCAAGCCCTTATGGCTTTTAGAGTCTCCATTGAGAAGTCAGGTTTAACTCTAATAGGTCCGCCTTTATATATTACTTGGCCTTTTCTTTTGAGCTTTTATTATTCATTCTTTGTTCTGTACGTTTAATGTTTTGATTATTATATGGTGAGGGGACTATTTTTCTGGTCCAATCTGTATGATGTTCTACATGCTTCTTATACTTTTATAGACATTTCCTTTTTTAGGTTAGGAAAATTTTTTCCTATGATTTTATTGAAAATATTTTCTTGGTCTTTGAACCAGGATTCTTCTCCTTCTTGTATTCTTTATTCCTGATATTCTTAGATTTGGTCTTTTCATAGTGTCCAAGATATCCTGGTTGTTTTGTGTTAGGAATATTTTAGATTTAACATTTTTTGATTGATATGTCTATTTCTTCTATCATATCTTCAATGCCTGAGATTCTCTTTTTCATCTGTAGTATTCTGTTGGTGACGCTTATGTCTATAGTTCCTGTTTACCTACCATGATTTTTCATTTTCAGAATTCCCTCAGTTTGTCTTCTTTATTGCTTCTATTGCCATTTTCAGGTTTTGAATAATAAACAAACATCAGAAAACTGTTAAGCCATAATTTAAATGTCATTGTTTTAGAGTATCTACTATCTTAGAATCTATGCATCATAGAAGAGCAAAAGGCAGGAAAATGAAAAACAGAAAAGTTTTGCTGAATTTAATATATGAATTAAATTAGTTCGAGGAGAAACAAATCATGTTTTGGTAAACTTTGCAGTATGGAAAATGTAAGATGAAGCCCATAGCAGAGCCAACAACTTATTTCTGAATTAGGACATTTGCTCATAACAGCCTAATTGTTTTGCCTACATCATCTTCCCAGCTGTCAATGGCTGACTATTAACCTCTTCAGTAAACCACATTGTGATGGTAACTCATGACAGAGGGAAATGAGAACATCCAGAAGTCTGTAGGATTGCCTCCTTTGAGACGTTATCTAGCATAAATAACGGAGCTGACGTAACTCCAGGGAATTCCCCCCAAAAGCCTCGGTCAGTATTCAAGGTAATGCAATGGCTGAATGGGCTATTAGTAGTTCTTAGCGAACATTAATACTTGCAGTTAGGTAGGAGAGACATTGTGCTTATTGAAGCTTCCTCGTTGAAAGATGCCAGTTAATTCATGACAGAATCCCACATGGAAAAGTCTGAAGTGTTTGAGAAGCCAAAGTTATCTCACGAATTAGGAAAGGCCTTTGGTCTAAATGATAAGCAAAGAAACACTTCTTAATCAAGTTAATAAGGACATGGACAACTGAATGGTTAAGTACTAGACCTTAGGCTTATGATACTTTTAGGGAGTGATGATATTTGTCTTTCCTTGTTTATCTTTTTAAAAGTCATATGGAAATCTACTATTATAGAAGCTTCATAAATTATATATATATGTATGTATATATATATATATATATATATATACATACATACATACATACAAGTGTTAAAATGGGTGCAGTACCCACTAGACTCTGCTGTATGGAAGGTACTTACAAGGCCCCAGGAGGCCACCTAAATGAGAAAGGACCTTTGATGGTTGAATTCCTAGCCCTGAGGAGCTGCTACACTGCTATTGCCACAGCCAAGAAGACCCTGAAAGGTTTCTAGGAACGGTTGTTGGCGCAGGTACCTTGTACACAAGGAGAGCTTTGGAGACTGAAAGAGGGTATGGGTGGTGAAAGTTCCTGGTGTTTTTGTTTGTTCTCAGTTGGGCAGGGCAGGATTTGTTTACCAGCTGTGTATGTATAAAGATCTGGATTCAGTTAAGGTGTAACAGAAATAGCAATGGAGATTTTTAATCTGGGGAAAAAAAGAGTTAAAATGAATTTATACTGTAACAGGCCAACAAAACCCCTTCTCATTCCCAGAGGTTAACAAATAAAAATAATCTAATCTCAGGAATGAGTTATTTCTTGGGATTGTTGGACAAAGACCCCAAAATGTTATAAAATATTTTTTGCCAATTCTCTTGGCTACTCTCCAAAATATGACAGTAAACAATATTGCTGAAGATTCCACATATTGGAATCAAGCAGTTACTGACCTAGATGCTTCATCCCTACTGGCTATCTTCCACAGTGTTGGAAGGGTCTACCCTACCAGAGAAGAAACATTTATCAGTCTTCCCCATCTGTAAACTATGCAAGCTACAGTAATGACTGGCCTGGCAAGATATAGGTATTGGTACAATAGTGGCAAAAATATTGTGGAAGTAATCAAACATTTTCTGATGTGATTTAAAGACTGTTCTACAAGATGAAACTCATACCTGACACTACTATTGGGCTGAAAGTCTATGGCTAGACAGATCGTAGACCTCAATGGACAATCGACTATTATTCTGCTAAATGGTCATAGTATTAAATTAACTCCTAATGGTTTCTCATTATATCCAAAGATGAAAGCATCTCTCAACCCTTATCAGGAAAGCTCTACAGGAGATGGTGATTATTAACACAAATACCCAGAATTGGCCAAAGTGCAGAGCATAAGAGACCATAGAATATTCAACCCTAAAGGGAACGTATTTACCATACTCCATCCTCCAAAGGTTTAGAAATCATTGCAGAAAAAGGGATAGACAACCTGTCAGAGCCGTAACTGGTGGGGGTCTACAAGGAAACAGAGTCTTCTGGACACAGCAAGGAAGCTGTAGATATTATCACGCACTGGTTGTGACAGTATGTACAAGACCTGTGCAAGCTGAAACCAGACAAAATCCTACCATAGAGATGAGAGAAGAATGTGAAGTTCCATCCCTAACCAAGGAACTATCGGTAATCCTTTATTGCTGAATGAGGAAGGGTCGGGTTTCCTGTAAGAGTATATCCCTTGATAAGTCTACCAAGTTCTAGTAGAGAGTTATATATCCAAAAATATTTAGGCAGTACAAATTGGGAAATAAAGAGAACACAGTTCTGGGTGAGAATAGAAAGAGGGGTGGCTCTTAGAAGAGTAGGTAGACAAGAAAAGAGAATGATTAAAACACATTATATGAAATTCTCAAAGAACTAATAAAAATATATTCAAAATAAAAAATTAATATAATAAGAATTTGAGTCTTGATAGTATATTATAGCAATGTACTTTCTCTCTCTCTCTCTCTCTCTCTCTCTCTCTCTCACACACACACACACACACACACACACACACACACACACGCACGCACAATGAAGTTCTGGGAACAGAAGTTCTTAGGAAAATTACACCTCCCACTGAACCTTCTATAAGGCTGATGGGATGATTAGAACCTCAATAACATTCCAAACTTTGGAATGTTGCAAGTAAACAGTCAAATTATTTAAGGGCATCTTTGACCCTTTTAATAGTCATTGATTACCATCCTTTGTGTGTAAGCTAACATCCTTTGGAATGCCCAGTGACACTTAATTCCCACCAACCTAAAAAAGCTAAAGGTACCATTAGATAGCATCTCAAGTCTACAACGGAGGTTATTTCTCCCTCTGATTTAATCTGCCTACTTGGCGTTCCCCAGAATGAATTTAAAAAGTGTCTTATTTATGACTCACCTTTATTCTGTTACTCTAAAAATTTCATGAAACTACTTCCATGTTGGAACATGGCATTTCTGTAATCTGAACATGTAACTAGGTGGATATACATATATATGACTTGTATAATTATATATATGTAAAATCTGTAACCAGCTCTTAGGCAGGTCATGTGCATTTAGCTACTGAGTAAACTACCTCTTGTTCTCTTTGAGGTGAAAGTTCTATATTTGTGTTCCTGAAAGAAAGGTTCCACAGAGGAAAACATGACGAGGGTCCATAGTCCTCCTGGACTAGAAGTATCTAGGGAGAAGAACTTAAATACAAGGTGTAGCAGGATATAGGATCAAGTGACCACCATTCATCAACAGAATTTACAAGGCAAACACTGCTGATTACAGATCCGTCTATCAGGGGTGAAAATTGACCTGAATTAGGAGAAAGAACAAAATCTGAAAGATGACTTCTCCCATAGACTGCCTTCTAAAACTGAGAGAAATTAACTCCCTGAGAGTTCTGGAACACAAAGTGAGGATCTGACTGGGAAATAACAGTCAAGATAGACTTAAGGACAAAGCTGTATTTCACTACCGAATCCTTGTAGCTGGAATCATATTTCTCCCCAGCCTATGCCAGAAGTCTTGTATGGGAAGTGAGGATGTCACTCAATCCATAAAAAGATCACTTTACAACAAACACCTGATCCAAAGGCTGGACTGGAAAGTTTCAAAACAATTTTTTACCTAGTTGTCTTTTTGAAAAGGACCCTAGAGACCTAAGTATAGAGGTTGGATATTACATGCTATTCAAAGCAAAGTGTGTTCTTAATAGACTTCATGCCTCGGTGTTTGAGTTCTCTTGCAATGTATAATTTTTCAGGTTAGTTTCATGTTAAAGTTATGTTTACATATGCTTTTGTTGGCTGAAGAAGTGTACAATCTTAAAATAAGGTTTTTTCATAATTTTCTGATTAAGACACAAAAATATCTAACCAATGGAATTTCAAGAGCTTCATAAGATCTCATGCAGAAATTCACTGATGACAGTGCATGTGTTTGCTCTTTCAATCGTCTTCCCAGCTGAGAGTTTCTGACTGGCTGCTGAGAATCCAGTTGAAATTCCCTTCGCATGGTCAGTGTTAGAAAAGTAAATACTGTGCCATCTCCAGACAGCAAAATAACAATCTGAGTTGTCAGGGTGGCAGCTCATCTGTCACTAAGGCTTTTGCTCAATGAAAAGCCCCTGGTGTAATTAAACATTTTCTGGTGCAGAGCAGAGTCATGAGTCATCTGGCTAGAAACAATATCAAAGAGAACGGCATAGAATGCCATTTACCGGCATCTTGTCACTCACAGTAAGCCTATATTTAGAGAAGTCGAAGCTGAAATCTGAGCTGCGTTTGATGACAGATCCCTGGGCACAACTGGGCTACTGTGTGCTTGCAATGCAGAGTGGATAGTGTCAAAGCATCTCAGGCCCTGAAGGAACTCAGCCCTAGAACCCTCAGTCATCAAACACTACCCCTTCCAACCTGGGGCTGAACTTTCTCTAGTAACTTCAAATCAAGAAAGAGAAATTTTGGATTCCTGATGAAGTTGATCTAGGGTGGGCTGTCTTTGGACGTTATGCAATTCTGGGGCTAATAACAAGTAGGGAAAAAAGGCTTTGACTACATCTTTAATCACTTTGTGTCAGGCATTCATCTCTATTGAATGAACACTTCATATAAAACATTTTGAAATAATATTGGAAAATGGTAAATAACAGGGGAGGTATAATGGATAGTCTCTGAAGAAAGACGGTAGAAAAAAAATCATGTCAGTGGATTTGAATCTCCGTATTCTACCAAAAATACTTGATGCCAAGGCTGACATGAACCATATCAATACTATAAAAAGAATAAAATCTAAATTTCATAATTTTAAATGCTATGTAAAATTAAAAGGAGCCAGAAGAGGGTGAGATACTTCACACTACTAAATGTACAAACATTTGTATTTCATAAAATATAAAACAAAATTTTAATAGTATTTAAAGTTAGAACATTTTAAGAAAACATGGCAATGTTCTTTCATTGATTGCACGTAGTTTTAGTTTGCCTACATCGCATGCAAATAACCTCAGCTGATAAAGGATACTGATTTGTATGTTATAAAATAGGAAGAAATATATGGCAGGGGTTTATAAATAAATGAATACAAATTAAAATGAGAATACACATGCTTCTTTTTAAAATGTTATCAGAATTTCCAAAAAAATACAATATAATCATGTTCACAGTCACATTGACAGGAATATAGAGTGAAATATTTCTAGAAACAATTTCATTTCAGTCATTAAGAAAATGAAGATATTTAACTAATACACCAGGTTGCCAGAATTTTGTAGAGTTCTGTAGGAAGTACGGACCTTTGTATATTCCTGAGGAAAGAGCAGTCATTCTCTTCTATAGGAATAGAAACACCGCTAGGACATTATTGATGAGGTCATAAATAACCAGCCCCTCGGTTCTACAATCAGGAAATAATAACTTAATAAAGGACTTTTAATCATCAGTGCATTCCCTTTCAAGTTGTTCATTCTCCTCAGAGTCGATTCTTAGATATTATATATCCACATTTTTGTTTACAATAATATTGATTCATAATATAACATTTATAATTTCTCTTCAATTTATAATGGGAGAGAGAAAATGAAACTGTCCTGACTAAAAGGCAAATTTACCTATGATGTGTTTTAGTGTGTCTATTCAAATATATTTTAAAGGTAGAATATTAAGTAACAAATAAATTCATAGATAAAAACAGTGTATCTAGACAAGGAAGATACATAACTCCAGATTGCAGAATTATATTTTTTTAACTTTCAATATGAGTATATGTGCTAAAGATTAAATCAGGAGTGTCTGAACGATTGAAGTACTTTTGGAAATTCTAAGTATCCAAATTCCATTTGGTTCAAATAATTGATTTAACATCAGTTTCACATAACAACCAAACTGTAGTTTTCCTACAGAGACTATTATAGTGGCCTTAGATTTTCATAAAATATTTTCTGTTTTTTAAAGTGTTCAATTTTATTTAGGGTGTGTGTGTGTGTGTGTGTGTGTGTGCCTGTGTGTATATCTGCACACTACATTCATACCTGGTATCTAGGAGTCCATCAGAGCCTCTAGACCTGGAGTTACAGTCAGTTGTGAGCAGCCATGTGGGTACTAAGAATCAAACCTGGGTCCTCTGAGAAAGGGGCCATTGCTCTTTCCTCCTGAACAATCGCCCCAGCCTCTCTATCCATATTCCTTTCAAGCTAATTTCCTGGTACCTAATTGTTCAGTACTGCCTTCAGCTTCTGGAAAGGTTCAAAATAAACTTACATCGTCTGCGAGTCTGTAGATAGCATAACAGATCAGCTTTAGCTGTTATAAACGGCCTGCAACCATGGGTTAAAACCGGAAACTAGCAAGGCCTCTTTCACTGTTGGCTTCCTGTAGAGCTGTGTTAGCTACCATTCTTCAGAGAGTTCTAGACTACCTCTAACCACAGCTGTGAGGAGGAACTGCAGGCCTCCAGTCCTTGTCGTTGCAGTATTGGTTTTTAATTTGAATGCAAACAACAAAAGAAAACCTTTCCATCTGTTTTCATCAAGAGGAAAGTCAAGCGGAAGTCACTGCATCTTCAGCAAATAGCACTTGCCTTTCGTGCACAAACACTTTCTTCATTTATAGACACAGCTTCCTAAGGTGCTAGGTCAACATTAGGATGATAAGTAGTTGGGGGTCAGGTGCTTAGGGAGATCTGAGATGAGGCTGAGAAAGGCTTTCCCCACATTCTCAGTTTGGGGTCACTTGCCTATGCAGTTGATTTTATCGGTAGAGATTTGAAAACATCAATCCATCACACCCCTCGCCAACACAAGCTTGTTATACTCATTTTCTCCTTCCTCAAAACTGCGTGTGCCTTAGAGAGAAATCCTTGTCTCCGTCACTCTACTTTTGTGAACTTGTGAAATTTCTACCTTACAATTTTAATAAGAAAGCTTCAGGCCCCTGACTGCCAAGTCCATAGAGCATCAGATGGGACCACATTAGTGTGATAATGAGAGTTACCAGGTGCGTCAGCATTAAAGCAGCATGGAAGCTACTAATTAAAAAGTGACTTGGGAAATTGGATTAAGGTGGCAAATACAGCAAATGTGTTTGTCTCTAAATTCCTACCAGAATTACGGCAAATGACAGGAGACACGCCTATTTTCTTAACTACAAGTTTCCTTACCGTACTAGAAAACCATAAGGGAGTCAAATTTGGCCAGGAATTTTAAACAATTGCCAAATAAAAGCAGGTGGAATGAATGTGCACAGAAGAGAACTGTCACAAAGGGCAAAGAGCTCTCCCCCCCCCCCAGAACGCTGAGACCAGCCATGAGGGTGATTTTTGTATGAACATACTGAAGTTTAGCAGATTGCATCCCGGCACCTAGATAATGATAAATTTAACAATAACGCAGAAACAGAAATGGAAAATGATCAGTCACTGGGATCTCTAAAGGCTGCAGCAACTGCTATGTGAAAATGGATAAAGAAGCATTTGCCAGGCCTCAGAAACAACAGGACACGGAAGTCCCAGTGCTGAGAAAAAGAGCTCCTGGCATTTGTCAACATGTCTTACCCTTGTCCTATAATTAAACGGAACTGCATATACAGATGGCAAATGAGACTTTCTAATACAAAGATGGCATCCAAAGTAGACTCTTGAGTCATTTAAAAGCAAATAAACAAAGCACTATGAAATAAGAACACCAAAGTGAAACAGAGAGGAATCAGCCTCAGGAAGGAAACTTAACCAAATTGGACCAGGCTGGTCTGGAGCTCATAGAAACCCACCCTGCCTCCGGAGTGCTGGGATTAAAGGCATGTGCCACAGACCCAGCCAGTTCGGCTGTATTCTAACTATTTCAATAGTTCATCACAATAAATTATGACCATTGTATGCGCTGGTATAACTAACATAACTTAGCATTTGTATCTGCACATGACATGCTTTTTATTTATTTTCCCACCACAAACAATAATTTTCCTGCTACACACACACATACACACATGCAGACAATTATTTCAGATTGACACATAGTATTTGTTCATGCTTATAAAGTATATCATAAAGTTTTAATTTATATATATGCATACACACATATTTGGTTGAGGCAACAATTTTCCAATATCAATTAGCAGAGAATAATTTCATCTTGATAACACAAAAACAAAATTGGAAAGTATGCATTCATGTAATAAATCAAATGGTTTTGATGTCCATGCCTAGTATGTATATAAGTAGCTTGTGATTCAGTTGCCAAGTAGTAGCACTTCACTGGACAATTATAAATACATGTGATTGATCCACTCTTCTGCTAAAAAGACACTTGTCTTGTTTCCAGTTTGAGGCTGTTATGAGCAGAGTCACGATGAACATTCTTGTATAAGTATTTTGGGTAACAATGGAATCTCTAGTCATAGAGTAGATGGAAGTTTAACCCCATTTAAAAATGCCAAATGGCTCTCAAAACTACTTGTAGCATTTGACACTGCAAGTAGCAATGTATCAAATTTCTGTTTTCTCTGCAGCCCAACAAACATTTGGTGGTGTCAGTCATTTTGATTTTAACCATTCTAGAGGGTATCGTGGGGTTTAAATTTGCATTTTTATGATTAGTGGTGCTGAGCACACTTTCTTGCACTGATTAGGAATTCATGTATCTGTTCTGCAGAAATGTTTGACCAAGTATAATTTCCATTTATTCATTGTTTGCTTTCTCACTGACACTATTTGGATGTCTTTATTGTGGGTACTCTATCATATAAATCAAAAATCCATACCCAAAGCATATGTCTGAAATCTTAATTAATAGTCAATCAATTCTCCGTGGGCTCATCTTTAGACTCCACTTGTTTATTCTATCAGCCAATAAAGTCCTTTTGATTCTGACTTGAAACTAAGTAAAGCAAATTTAGAAAATAGTGTATTGTTTGCTACCATATTTTAACCTTTTTAGTACTATTTTCTGTACTCTAGATTCTTTGCATTCTCGGGGAAACATTGGAGGTTTTATTTAAAAATTTTGAAGAGAATGACATCATACAATATTGTCTTTGAAATATGTAGACATGACCCATATCTGTATTTACTTTTATTGAATTTATCCATAAATATCTTGGAATTACTAGTTTAAACTTGCTGACATAATACCTTTCACTAAGATTATTACCAAGTATTCAATGATTTTGTATTATATTGTAAGCATTTAAATTTAATTTTCTAATAGTTTGTTGCTAACATATAAAATGGAATCTTTTCAATATTAGCATTTATATTTCAGTTATGCAAAATGTATTCTTTTGATTTATACCTCTGGTTTTTCTAGTTTATGCAATTGTATCTCCAAATAATGCCAGATTTTTTCTTTCTAATTCATATGCCTTCATTTGTGCTTTCCTATCATATTTATTAGACCGTCTAATTCAAAATTAAATATGAATAGTAAAATTATATATTATTTTTATTCAATTCTGAAAATTAAAATTGTTTCATTAAGAAATACAAATATATAGATAAATTTTTACCTAATTTAGCATGTGTTCTTTCTTTTTGTCGTTTCCAAACATGTTGTTATGAAACTGAGAATTTGTTCAAATAACAATATTTATGATTCATTATTATAAATTTCATTTACTCTCTCTTTAAAACTTATTAAACCAACTTATATTTCTAAGCATTTGAGCACAACATATATCAAAGTATGCATTGTTAGATTTAATTTGCTTTTATTTGGGTGGGTATTTTTCCATTTGCTATCATGGGAGACACTGCTTAAATTTTATTTTCTCTGAATAACTTTGTTGAGTTTTGGCATTACGACATCTTCCGCACAGAATGAGGAGAGAAGTGCCCAGAGTTTAGCACTGAGGATGGTATTGATCTTAACTCTTTTGTAGAATTAATGATTGAAGCTATCTAGTCCTGCAGTCTTCTTTACATATTTTTAATTGCTCATTTGTGTCTTTAATAAATATTAGAATGTTTAAATTTTTTCTCTCTTTTAGAGTCTATTGTAAGCACCAGAGGATGTGCAGCGATGGTTCCTTTTATTTTTCAGATGCATATTTCTGTTTCATATTTTGAGAGAATCTGTTCAATATTTCCATAAATCTACAGATTTCACCAATGTCTGCAAAGACCCAGGATTGAATGCTCAATTCTATTTTATACATTCCTGCTTGTAAAGGATCCTCTGGGTCACTGAGATGCCTCAAGAGATAAGAAGCGTACTGCCAAGCCTGATAACCCAAGACAGATCCCCAGGACCTGCAAGGCGGAAGGAGAGAACCAACTCCAGACAGCTGCCCTCTGAGCTCCACATGCATGCACACATGTACACACACACACTCACACACACACACACACACACACACACGCATGCCCACATGCACACACAAAGACACTGATTAAATAAATGTAAAATTTTAAAAAAAATAGTCTACTAATAACTAAATTTTCTCCTCTTTTTCTGTTCAAGGTAGAAATTCATAATGTCACTTCTATACTTTCTTCTTTGAGAACATGTGCAAGGGTCGTTCAGACTGCAAATGTGAACTCTATAAATATGGATCTAAATAATGGTTGGGAATGCCTTGAATTGCTATGTTATACTATAGTAATACTTCTAATTAGACATTTTCTAATATTCAAATTGCTCATATGATTTCTATTTAATCCACAGAATATTTCAGTGTTCATTTTTCTAAACTGAGAATATTTGGAATCTCCAGGTCATTCACTCTTTCTGATTTCTAAATTCCATTCTGTCCAAAGTATAACTACATGGGATTTCAATCCTTTAACACATACTAAAACTTGTTCTCTAACTCTATATATGGTGTAATTTACTTGAAGTTGTGAGAAGGAATATTCTGAATTAATATGGTATTCTGTAAATATCACATTAGTAGAGTTTGTTTGAATAGTTAATAGGCCAAAAGCTAACACTGTTATAACTACTCATTCCAACAATAAAGGCCTTTTAACTTACATAACTGTATTTTTCTTTTGTTTTAATTTAAATTTATTTCATTTTGGATACTAACCCCCTCCCTCCCCTCCTCCTACTCCTCTACCCCTCCAATCTACTAAGAAGGGGTAAGGTCTCCCTTGGGGAGTCAACAAAGTTTGGCATATCAAGTTGAGGCAGTACCAAGACCCCCCCCTCCGCTGTATCAAGGCTGAGCAAGGTATCCTACCATAGGAAATGGGCTTCAAAAAGCCAGTTCATGCCCCCCCCAACCTGGGATAAGACCTTGTCCCATTGCCAGGGACCACCCCTTGCAACAGATCAAATAACCCCCTGTTACCCACATTCAGAGTGCCTAGTTCGGTCCCATGCAGATTCCCCAGCTGTGGGTCCGGATTCTATGAGCTCTCACTAGCTCGGGTCAGCTGTCTTTGAGGTTTTCCCCATCATTATCTTGATCCCCCTTTGCTCCTATGATTTCCCCTCATTTTCATTAAATGAACTACAGGAACTCAGCCCAGTGCTTGACTGTGGATCACTGCATCTGCTTCCATCAGTTGCTGGTTATAGGTTTTATGATGACAATTAGGGTAATCACTAATTTGATTATAGGGGAAGGCCAATTCAGGCACCCTCTCTACTATTGCTAGGAGTCCTAGTAGGAGCCATCCTTGTGGATTCCTGGGAATTTCCCTAATACCAGTTTTCTCTCTAACCCCACAATGGTTCCCTCTATCAAGACTGTTCTTTTCATTCCCTTCACTTTATTAGGTTTATTATAAAAACATTTCTAATTGCTATGTCTTCTTATCAAACAGACAGTTTAGTAAATTTTACCATTATTTCTAAGAGTGCTTATCATAAAATTACTTTTGTTTTACCTTTCTTATTTTAATGTACATATCTCATACTAATTAAAATCCTCTTTTGTTTTGGTTTTTTTTCAGACCACCTGCAGGGGCCTGCATTCTTCTTCTGCTTCCATTCTCTGGGAACTATGAAAACCCTGGCTATTTCAAGACTTTCTCTTTCACCACATCCCTTTGTATCGGCAGTCAATAATTAGAAGTACTCTTTAACTGCGAACTCACTGGCCAGCACAGTTTGGAAATTAGGTAGGAGATATTTCCTCTCCTATCTATCCGCAATTACAAATTCCCCAGTTTCATTCCCAGCCCTGTAGAGAACCATATGAAGAGCCCTGTGACTGCAAAGATCCTCATGGCAAACTCAGCTTGTGGATCCTCTCAGTCTCCCATACCATCCCCAATTCTTTGTGACAGGTCCCAATACATAGAAGCAGGTTCTAACCAGGTCCCCAATGATCACAACTGGCAGGGACTCAAATGTAATCCCTATTAGGCAACCAATAGCCTCACACTATCCTAAGACCAAGAGAAGGCAATAGAAACCAAGGAATGGAGCACATACCCAAGAAAGACAAGACCAGAAATAAACACTTAGAATTACAATCATCTCAACCCCAGTTAAAACACAATTAATAACATCCAGGATAATATGTCTCCACCAGATTCCAGCAACACTACTACTGTAGGCCCTGAGAAATACAAGATAGCTGAAGTATAAAATGAGGATTTCAAAATATCTCTTATGAATATGTTCAAAAGCCTTATAGAGGCTGTGGGTGAATCTATTCACAACAGTCAGAAATTGGAAACAACCTAGGAAAACCTTGGCAGAAGAATGGATAATGAAATTATGGTACATTTATACAATGGAGAATTACTCAGTCTTTAAAAATGACATAACAAGCTTCAAAGGTAAATAGAGAGAACTAGAAAAAAATAACCTAAATGAGGTATCTGAAACCTAGAAAGATAAATATGAAATGTATTCACTTATATATGGATATTAGCTGTTAAGACAATGATAAACAGACTATGACCCATAGGAACATAGATAAGGGACATGGAGGGATGGATAAATCCCATTAGGAAAGGGAACTAGAATAAATATTTATGGATGGATAAGGGAAGGTGAACAGATTGGAGGGAATATATAAAGAGACAGCTAAAATCTAAAATTATGGGCTTTTGAGATATTTTATAAAAATCTAATGCAGTAGAAGCTTTCATATAGATATAGATTTGAAGTTAATATACATGAAATTACCAAATAATAAGGGAGACAGAATCTCAACTGGTCACTGGTCATCTCTCTTTAGCAAATAAAGTTTCTAATACAGGGACTGTGTTACATTTAACCAAGCTGTTGGCAAAAAAGTCTCATAGGAATTTCCAAACTGTTGCTTCTTTAGGTTGCTCAAAACAAACTGACAGCAAGCCCTCATTGCTGAAGACAACACCTACACAACTCATTGAAGGTGGAGAAGTTGAGCCAGTGCCTTCAGAGAGCCTTCACCCTCACATTCTAGCATCTTTGGTAAAGGAGGTGTTCCTCATGCTGTCAAGGGAGAAACACAAAGTGCAACCCAGCCACAAACCCTGAGATCTATAATTGTGTCCTTTATGCAAGATAGACCAGTGAAATGGTGACACCAAGTTGGTGGAAGTAACAGGCTAATATCTGATGTGACTTAAGGCCCACTCTACAAGATAAAACATACCCACACTGCCTGTTGGTCATGAACCTAAGACTAGATAGCATAGGGATCTGGAAGAAAACCAAATACTACTGATACATACATATATATATTGACTCCTAGTTGCATTTTGCTCAATGATTAGTGCCTTACTCAGCCATCATCATGGAAACTTCCTTGCAGCATACGGGAGCAAATACAGAGACCTATAGCCAGATTGTTTGCAGAGAATGAATGCATCCTGTGAAAAAAGAGGTGAAAAGTGTATAATCTTATAAAAGCCAGAGAAGATGGGAACACCAAGAAAACAACACCCCCCAAATCAATATGATCAAAGCTCACATAAACTCCACAGAGACTGGGGCAGCATTCTCAGGACAGCATTAGATTTTTTGCATATATATTATGGTCTTTAGTGTAGTGTTTTTATGGCATTCCTGAATGTAAAAACAAGTGGGTCTCGATTCTTGTACCATCTCTTGGGCTCTTTTACTTCTGTTTGTCTTACCCAATCCCAATATGATAGTTTTTGTTTTATCATCTTATATTTTATTTTGTGTGTTTTTTCATTATTATAATTTAAAATCTTGTTTGTTTTCAAATGAGAGCCAGAAAGGGAGTGGATCTAAGTGGGAGATGAGGTAGGGAGAAACTGAGAAAAGTAGAGAAAAGGAAAACCGTAGTTGGGTATATTATGTGATATTCTGTGAGAAAAAAAAAATTCTATTTTCAGTAAAAGAGAAAAATTCCAGGAATGAAAAATGAAGGAACTCTGGGAATATACAATAAGATCAAACTTATAAATAAAAAGTCTAGAAGAAAGAAAATGTACCCATGTCAAAGGCACAGAACATCTTTTCAACAAAACCATGGAAGACAACTTCCCTAACCCAAGAAAAGACAAATACAGAACACCTAAAAGAAAGGACCATGAAAGAAGTACTCAGCATAACATAACAGTCAATCAAACACTATCAAAGAAAGGACATTGAACGCTATGAGAGAGAAAGATCAAGTCACATACAGAGGAAGGAACATCAGAATAACAGCAGATTCTTTTTCAGAGACTAAGAAAGTCAGAAGGGAGTCTGTCAGTATTACACAACTATGAAAGTGCATAGATTCCTTCTAAGACTATTAGTTCAGAAGCATTTCAGTCATAAGCAAAGAAGAAGGAATTCTTTCCATGATAAAAACAGGTTGAAGAAATTTATGACCAGTAGAGCCCAACTTCATAAAAAGAAACACTGTTAGATTTTAAACCACAGACTGTCTTCCAAACAATGATAGTTTATCATTTCAGTACTCCACTGTCATCAACAGAAAGATCATCTGGAAAAAAAAAAACTAAATAGAGAAACTCTAGAATTACATGATAACAGGTATTTATATAACATCTATCCAAACACTAAAAAATACATTTTCTTCTTGGCAGTACATGGGGATTTTCTCAAAATTGCCCACGTTTTATGATACAAAACTAATCTCCATGAATTGAAAATTTGAAATAGCAACTTACATTCAACCTGATGACCATGAAGTAAACCTGGATAGCAACAACAGAAAAAAAAAACATGTAAATCCATGGAAGCTAAACCACACATTACTAAACCAAAATTAGGTGAAGGAATAAATCTATAAGGAAATGTTTTAATTTATAGAATTGGATGAAAATAAAAATATACTAAAAACTATGAACACAAAGCAGTCACAAAAAATTGTATAGCTGTATGCACTTACATCAAAATATTTGTGAAATTTCTAATTAATAACATAATGATGAACCTGAAGGCCTTGGAAAATAAAGAATAATTAACAACCAGAAAAAAATAGATAGAGACATGTAATCAAAATCTGGACTGACATTAATGAGAGAAATAAACAAAATAAGCAATATAAAAATGAAAAACAATAGAACCAAAAGTGAGTTATTGTAAAAGATTAGTAATATTGACAAATTTGTAGCCAAATTAACCAAAAGAACGAAAAGATCCAAATTAGTAAAATTAAAGGTGAAATGGGATACATTGCAACGGACACTGGGAAATTCAAATAATCATATGAACATACTTTAAAAATCTATAGTTGAGCAAACTGAAAAGTCTAAGAGAAACAGATGAATTTCTAAATAAATATCACCTACCAAATCTAAGTCAAGATGAAATAAAATAATTTAAATGTGAGCAAGAACTTGAAGGCAGGAGCTGAAATGGAGACCATGAAGAACACTCTAACCTTCTCTTATTTTCTCCTCGCCTTGCTCAGTTTGCTTTCTTATAACCCAAGACTACTTGCACGGTTGTGACAGTGCCTCTCACACTATTCACTATTTTTTTTTAAATGCCCACAGATGCACCTGATGCACAGAACAATCTGATGGAGAAACTTCCTCAACTGAGGTTCCCTCTACCCAGATGATTGCAATTTGTGTTACACTGACGAAATTAGAAAACAAAACCATCTAATCAACACACATGTATAAGCTCAAACTCCTCAAACCATGTGACTTTTCCAGGGCCCAACAACACACACTGGAGAAAAGTCAGAATCTTTGACAGATGATGCTGATCAAACTGGACAACTAAATGTAGAAAAATTAAACTGGATCTTTCTCTCTCACCCTGCACCAAAGCTCAGTTGCAAGTGGGGCAAGGACCTCAATACAAGACTTGGCAGCTTGAATGTGATAGAGGAGTAAGAAGGGAATATACTTGAACTCATCAGCCTTGGGAGGGTTTTCAAACAGGATCCAGCAGTGAAGGCATTAAGACTAACAAATTATAAACGGAGCCTCACGAAACTAAAAAGTTTCTGTACAGCAAGGGACTTATACATCTGACAGAAGATCAGTAAACAAAACATATAAATAAATCAAAAACTAAACATCAAGGAGACATTTCAATCAATATGTAGGGCATGGAACTATGTGAACTTTTTTTTAGGTGAAATACAATATCCTTAACCATAAAGGGAAAAGACATTAAAACTAATTTAAAATTTTATCTTTCCCCAGGCTGAATGACTAAAATATAAATAAATATGGATGTGGGGGAAAGGGGAACACTTATTCAGTGCTGATAGAAACACAAACAGGTACAGCCTCTGTGGAAATCACTGTGCAGTTTCTTCACAAAGCTAGAAATAGATTTACTGTATGATGCAGCTATACCACTCCTGAGATGATACCCAAAGAGTTCTATATACTACTTTGGAGATACTTGCTTATCCATGGTTATTACTCTTCTCATCACAATAATTAAGAAATGGAAGCAACATAGAGGCCCACTAACTGATGAATGGATAAGAAAGTTGATTAAAACAAATGAAGGTATGTATGGAATATGTAGGCAAATGGAATGGTCTGGAAGCAATTATCCTGAGTCAGCCAACCCAGACCCAGGAAGACAAATGTGTTGGGTTTTCTCCTATTTGTGGATGTCAGCTTTACATCTTCCCATATGCAAATTTCATTTGAACTATCAAAGGTGATTAGAAAATTTGTCAGGGGCCAAGAAGAGGTGGGTAGGAGACTTTCAAAGGAGGAGGGAATAAAATGTAATATTTTAAAACACTAAAGGAAAATAATGGGGAAGTGAAGGGGTGAAACGGGGTAGGGAATGGAAGTCAGGGCACAGGAGGGAATAATAGAGGGGTAATTTATACTAAAGGCCTTTTGAAAAAGTCATATGGAAATCTACCACTGTGTAAGCGTCTGAAAAGACGTACACATGAATAAAAATTCAAATATAAGCATCTAAAAGAGGGCAATGATGGCATTACCAAACACTACAGGGTAGTAAGTAAAAAGCCCAGTGCCAGGAAAGGGTTATTATTATTAATTTTTTGAAGCTGCTTGTCAGTGGGTCTCCATAGACATCTGAACATGACAAGCTGTTGACAGTGCTCTGGCTTGCCCTACAGAACTTGACAATAAGACAACCTTACTGAAGACACCACATACTTGAATCTTAGAACTGGGAAAAATCAAGCTGGTGCTCGCCTGTATCTTTCCTCACTACTGGGTAGCTCTCAGAGTGCTGGAGGGTGCATCACACGCTACTGAAGAAGCCAAGCAATCATCAGTCTTACCAGCTGTGACTCTTGAGAACACCCAGGCAAGGCGTGCACATCGGTTCAATACGAAGTGAAATCACTGGAGCAGCCAGCCACATTTTGATTAGATTTAAAGTCCACTATAGGAAGTAAAACCCTATTTGACAGTGTTATGTGGGTCAAGAACCAGTGAGCAGACAAGTCATAGTCTAGGAGAGAATCTAGCGCTAGTATTCTGCTAAATTGATACAGCATTAAAATTGCTGCTAATGACTTATCTTTATACCCATAAAGTTAATGCATCTTTTACCTCTCATCAGAGAAGCTTCTTTTTGGCAGTTGATAGTGATCAACAGAGACCCACAACTGATTCAGGGGTAAACAATAAGAGACTACAGTTTCCAATCTGAAACAAAACATCTAGATCACACATCTTCCTCCACAGGCTCAGAGATCACTGCAGAAGGGGAGGCAGAAGAATCTCGAGAGCCAGCAGAAACAGCGGGTGACTGGAAGGAAGCAGTGTTTTCTGGGCACAGAAGGGCAGCTGCAAATTTGATCGAATAGCGATTGTGACAGCATGCTTGAAGACGCAGTGCGATCGGTAATGGTAGTTACGCAGACCATCTTACAAAAGATACAGCTTTAATAAAACAGAAGGAAAAACTTACACTAGAATCTCAACCGTCTAGACGTTGGATCCAGGCCAGAGCGAGAGAGGGCTGGGGGGGGGGGAGGGATGTACCCTCCAGGTTTATAGGTAAACTTTTGCCTTAGGGCAACACGCCCCACAGACAGAATGTGATTGGCTGAACTCCCCTATCACATGCTAAGACCTGTTGAATCTCAAATGAAACAAAAATTCCAGCATGAAGAGGGGATACAGAGACTTCCTCTCCCTAGCTAAGAAGTTACTAGCAATTGATAGGTGGTACGTGAGGGAGAAGCAGTTTAGACCCTGGTAGCTAAACCATACATCAGTTGAAGGTCACATACCCAAGTATACATAGGCAGCACAAAATATTTCAATTTTCAAAGAAAATGTTTGGACAACAATAGTTGGTGCTATACAGTCAAAAAGATAGAATTTTAAAAGAAATGTAAATGGGGGGAAAGGAGAGGAAAAGAATTCAGAGAGTAAAATGGTAAGGGAAGAAACTGAACTCTGTAAATGTGGATTTCATCTGAGAATAGCACACAGGTCTTCTGGAGAACGAGCACAGAAGCCTGCATTCCGTGCGGGGGGCGTGGAGGAGCCTGCACAGGATTTGAACTGAGGAATACTGTGCTCTCTTTTAACATTTAGAAAGATCATTTCAGCTATGTGCGGAACAGATTGCAGAGGGTGGGAAAAAATAACAAGAAGCAAGAGGGAGAGGAGAGAGTTGTAAGAATATTTTAGAATTTCAGGTAACAAATGTTCATAGATTTATCTAGCAACAATAGATATGCAGAAAATGGGAGATTATTAAACGAGGAATTCAGAAAGGAGACACTCATCAGAATCAGCTTCCCAGGATCAATTGTACCTTCAGTAATATTGCAGGCATGTGGACGCCAGTAGTTCTGATAGGCAGACAGGTTTGAGGTGACCTGTGCTTTTGAAATACTGTAGCAGACTCTTTGAAACAGTCATAGATTTATAGATGTAATTTTAAAAACAACAGCAGAATTTAAAGTTGATTAATTGACATGCATAGGGAAAACTGAAGACCCTTCAAGTCAGAAAAGCAGTCAGCACAGATTGATGGTGCCACACTTTTAATCTCAGCACTCGGAAGGCAGAGACAAGTTGATCTCTGTGAGTTCAAAACCAACCTGGTCTACAGACCTAGTTCTGGAACGGGCTCCAAAGCAACAGAGAAACCCCGCCTCAAACAAACAAACAAACAAAAAAACAGAGAGAGAGAAAGAGAGAGAAGCACTCAGCAGATTATGCTGATTATTTTGAAGTTGTATGAGTGTTTGCTTCATGGAAATTCAGCAGCCTCTAGTTGCACATGTTTATTTAAATCAAAATGAAAGCTCTGTTTCCTGGTCACAGTGGCCACATTTCAAATCTCCAACAGCTATATTATAGCACTGTAAAATATATGTGGATTTAAATTTTTTTCAATCATCACAGGAAATGTTCAGACACTGAGAGTGTGTGCTATATGTTTAATGGGGGCAGGATTGTAAGGGATGAATTCAAGTGGGAAGAGAAGCAGAAAAGAAGACTTCACAGGACAAAGTAGAAAGGGAAGCAAGTGTACTATGTAAACATGGATTTTATTAGAGTTTTAAAAAAATCTGTGTAAAATACACGAGTCAAGGGCATTGGAAAATCAGTACTTGATGTGTTACACAATTCAACACAATATTTTTTTCAATATAGGAAAATACCATAACTGATAAGATAAATATTATGATAGCAAGTTTTTTTCTCCCTTCTCTCCTTTTCTGTGGGTAATTACCAATGTCTGTAATTGACAACAGTTGATCAAATCAAAATAGGAAAACTAATAATGAGCCAGATTCGCCCCCCACATTCCACCCGTTAAAGACAGTAAAAGCTCTGTGCACACAGGGAGACACATGGCGAGCTAATCTGGCCCAGTATTTACATAGCACTTTCAATATGAGGATCTTGAAATATTGAGCAAATATTCTCTGGTATAAACCATCCCAGAGAATAAAACCATCATTTACATCTGACTAAATTGAGTTTAAAAGTTTGAACTAAAGATTTGATATCACCTAAAATATTAGTATTTCAAAAGTGTGTCTTCTATTTTTACACAGGCAGATGTCAGAATTTATAAGATATGCACTTTTTTCCTAAATTTGCATGTTTTTCATGCTTCAGTCAGATAACAAATTTGACCTCAGATAAGAAACTTGATCACTGTTATGTATTTTAACCTACATTAAGCAACTTCACTCACTTAAAGCATACCTGTATACCAGCAATGTGTAATTTATTAATAATTTTAAATTTATTGGACTTTTTCACATGAAGAGGTATAAAATGTGGTAACTGAATTTTGTTCTCAACCCACAAGTAGAAAATAGAATTGGTAGGTCACTCTTGGCCTCCGTCTCACTTCCTTAATACCAAATCCATGGATGGCTGACCCTGTCTCTCTGCAGCTGGTCCTGGTGGCTTTAACAGTGAACTGAGAAAGGAGAAGAGTGGTTTCTATTTGGACTAGTAGCTTGTATAGTAAGATGAAGAGATACTGCTGCCAATGTATCCACTAGTTCAACACACACAAAAAAAGTATTTGAGTCTTGACCAACACTAGGGCAACATCAAGATACAGTTGCAGCCAGGCTCCACCTCAGAAAGAGAATAGGGGAAAAGGAGAAAAGTGGCACTGTCCCCAGTTACAGAAACAGTATACAGATGTAATCTCAGTTACCACAAAGCCACCGAAAGCTATCCAAGTTAGTAACATGGTATCCAGACCTAATTTTGCAGGTGGAATCCAGTCAGGTCTTTCAAGTTCTCTCTTCGACAACCAGGCTTTCTATGGACTGACAGCTCCCAAACAATGACACAGAGACTTGGTAAGTGTGAAATCTTGGTTTTTAGCTTATTCCCAATCAGCTCTCAAAACGTAAATTAACACGTTTATATTCATCTATGTTCTACCACGGGGCTTGTTACCTCTGCTCAGTACCATGTGTCCCACTTTTCCATGTCTGGCTGGAGAATCCCTGCTTCTCTGTTTCTTCCCTAAAGTTCCTTTCTCTCTCCCAGAATTCCCACCTATCCTCTCCTACCTAGCTATTGGTCATTAAGTTCTTTATTAAGCCAATTAGAAGGTACCTTGGCAGAGACAAAGCTTCACAGTGTAAAAAAGATCCCACAACATTTTTCTGTTATTCCCACTGTTTTTTTTTAACATAGTTTATACATCTCTAGATTCCCATTCATACCACGATCAAGGTAACTTAACCATATAGCACCACATTGCTTGTAGCTGCCTAGAACGTTGGGGCATGAAATATGCCAGAACTTTAAATCTCTCTGGCATTGGTTAAGATTTTCTGGTATTTGTTAAATTCCTGTAGAGAACAAAACAAACAGATAAGGAAACAGAGATCTAGAAAACATACTATGTTTTTGTTGATGCTAAAAGTTAGTGGTAATCAAAGGCAGGTTTGGAAGTTGCTTACTAGGAGAGTCAGAAGTCTCACGCTTTGGATTAAGGACACCTCAGGTCTTGCCATAATTTGTTGGAAACTAATTGAGTATCTGACCTCATCTGCTGATGAGGAAGTGAGAATGTCTGTCAGGTCCAAGGCATAAACCATACGTTGTATGTGGTCAAGGATACCTGTGATGCAGGGGAAAATTGTAACTGACTTAAAGCATTAGAATTTTGTGATTTTGTGTGTGTGTAAAACTTGATGAAGAAGGACTTCAGCACAAACTTTGGTAGGCTTGATAGAGAGATGATGCTTAAAGACACTATAAAAAAGTTAATAATCCATGCATAATTCGTGATAGTCACTGAATTCAGGATATATAATGTTATTACCTAGTTATTCCATATAACTGGACCTTAGATTCTTGAACACTGTATGGGGGAGTCGGACATGTTGCACAGAATCTTCCGTTTTTTCAAAAACTCCTCGGAGGTCACCTTGAAGGAGAGGAAGAACAATAGTAAAGGGGTGGAATGACGGCTGGAGGACCTCTACTTTCTTCATGACTGGGTTCCCCCCTGACCTCCTTCATCTTATACCATATGCACTGTGAGTGGGCATGTGCACATATGAAACTTAAACATATCTATTTAGAGCCAATTTTAATTAATTTAAATATAACACTGCTACGAGATTTGCTGATTTTTAAAGTTTGAAAACTAATGAGGCAGAAACTCTCAAGGTCTTATTAAACCCTAATGCATTTGATTTTAAATATGTGGTTACTTTGCCTCTCTAAATGCAAAGTGGTATCAGTTCTTAAGGTTCATATATAATGATAGGGACAAAATTATATCTCCCCTTCTCCAAGCATGCAGACGAGAAGATATTTATCTAGTCATCTCGTTCAACCATTTTTTTTGTAGCACTGACAAGATTTAATTTGGTCTATAACTTTATCTCTCTTTTATAAAGGCTTGGATATTAAAACATATTTAACTGAGCAAAGCTTTGACTTCTTATTCTTCACCTGAGAGAACACACTGTGATGTCACAGATGAAATGGGATGAAGAATAAATCAAAAACGTAGTAAGCACCGTTTCTCAAAAAACGAAAACAATAACTTAATTACAAATTAAATAGTCACAAATTATGAAGGATATTAACAAAATATTTTTTATTGTGGATTTAAATTGGATTCTTAGTGAACTAATGACTGCCTTGAATATTGTATCTATAGATCTGTGGGAAGTTTAACCTCCTAGATAAACAGGGAATTAAAAAGGAAGTTCATGAGTGTAAGTATGTAGCAGAGATTTTATTAAGTCTAGTACTAGGGAGGAGGACGTGGTGGATAGTAAGCCTACCAGAGCCTACCACAAGAACACTCTTAAAGTCAAAAGAAAAGCCCTCATTGGCAGCCGGTGGCTATACAACATACTTGTCCAAATCATGGAGCTCCAAACCCTACAGTTTTTGTCCTTTAAGCACTGTTCCTCTGAGCACAATGGCATTTTCTCAAATCTCAGCAATTCTGAGGACCATCAACAAGAAAGAAATAGCATTGGGTAGATTGGAGTCCCTTTGTTCAGTCTTGGAGCTACAGCCCCAGCGGGAGACTCCTTTGCAGCATCTCTTCCCAGTTGTCTTTGGATGTAACACTTTACAGAAAGCCAGATGAGTTAGGTTTTAGTGGTTAGATTGAAGTGTGAACTCCCCAGCTTGGTTCTTTTAAAAATTTTCATAACCAGAGTCTTGGCTATGAGCTTTTCATGGGGAGGCAAGGAAGACAAAATAAGACAATCCCAGTCATAGGTCCAGTGTCAGTCTTGTCTTTAGCAGTTGGAGGACCTGGTTTTGATCATCTACCATTGTCCGCTGTAGTCTTCTTCAGTTGGATGTGGTGGATACACACATTGACACAGTGACTTGCACTGCTCTAGTAGTGGTGAAGACTACAGGTTTCAGGTCTTTTCACGTTGGCTCCACGTCCCAGGTTAGGATTCCTTTACCCACACAAGATCAGCAGGCTGGAACTTGTGGTGAGGCTCAGACACAGGCAAGGACACAGCTTTACAAATCACATGATGAAATCCTTTGGGCTTGTTGTAGGAACTGAAAGGACTTGAGAAAAGTATAATTAGTAATTTATGCCTTATGACTACTTCTGAGCTTAAGTGGGAGGAGATAATGAGGTATACCAAAGATAATTTTAAATGGGGTAAAACTCTATCAATATGGGTGTATCTCGCCCTCTGGAAGATAAAAGGTAGGAATTTGGCCTAATTTAGGCCAGTCTCAAGGACATATTTAGTTAAATTGGTTTTTTTTTTTTGCTTTTGTTTTCATTTCCTTTTTTCTAACCTGTCCTAAGATTTGTGATCTATAGGCACAATGTAGTTTTTAAATAGCATTTAGAGCCTTTGTCAGATTTTGGGAAACTTTGGCTATGAAAGCTAAGCCGTTGTTGGGCCCCAGGAAGAGAGACAATCCCAACCTAGAACAGAACATTTGGAGGAGTTTCTTGGTGACCACTAAGGTTGTCTCCAGTCGGGTAATAAATATATGCTTTCACCAGTTCAGAGACCGTATCTATGAAAACGAACCAACACTTATCCATAAGAACTATGGGTTTCATCTTCATAAAGTTTATTTCCCAATGTTCTCCAGAGGATTTTTCCCCCCTCTGAGGTTCACTTGTGCACACATTGTACATCTGGACAAAATGTCTTTGACCATTGCCTAGTTGAGTGAGGAATGTAATATCTGCATGAGAGTAACTCAGCAACTTTGGGGGCTCCCAGAAGAAGTTTGCTGACCATATTTTTTTTCCTTACAGTGGCTATAGAGAGTGTGGGTCTTCCGTCAGGTAAGAACCACCATCCATTTGTCACCTTGCCATTTTGTTTTCTGTTTGTAGTTTTGGTGTTGGAGCATTTTGGGTTTGGGCAGGGCTAACAAGGTCTGCAGAGCGCTGTTGGTTCTTGGGACGCCGTCTAGGCAGACAAATCTGCGGCTTGGACCCTTGGGCCTCCACAGAATCCCCTTTTGATATCCAATCCAGGGGATAATGACAACCTCTTTCTTCCAGGGCCAAAATCCAGGGTCATGACAAGATTTTGTTGTTGGTGGTGTTCCTTTTTGGCCAAGGTGAGGAAGCCCCTTTCTTGAGAGAAGGCCTAAGAACATGGACTGCGACAAATGCAAACCAAGTCAGATCAATCTTTTGTTTTGTTTTTCTTTTACAGAGTCACGGTTATGTGAAGCTTATGAGGAATCTCTGATAAGTGAAGCCTATTTATACATTCAAACTCTTTTAAGTTTTGATTTTATATATAATATATGTGTGTGTGTGTCTGTGTACGTGTGGATAAATATATGGATATGGGCATGGCTATCGATCTGGGGCTGATTGCATTACAAAAGCAATATTGGTTGATCACTGTATTTCGGGCACATCTGGGTCAATGGAAGTAAACACCAGATAACCTCTCAGAGGCGCTGCAAGAATGCATCAGTGATTCCTGGGACTCTTGTATAACCTCACTCACCTTAGGCAATTGGTGGTTGTTTTTCTTTTTAGCAATGGTCCTTAATCCTCCTAAAAGAACCTGGGAAAAATTTCCTATAGCCTCCTTACCTTGGTCAGTGTCGGGGTCCCATTCAGGTCAGGCAGGAAGGGAAAATCCACTCTATTCAAGCTGTGTGGTCCTAATGCTATCCTCTGCTTGACCTGAGGGCAGTTTTCCTGCTCTCAATCTAGATTGTCTTGCTCCACAGCAGGGAAGAAGGTAGCCAGGAACCGGTCATCCCTAGTCTGCTGGTGAATCTAGAAGGTAGTCTCCATAGACCTAATTAGAGCCTGGGGCTTTTGAGAGAAAGGCAGGGGCTGAGTTTTTCAGAGACACTGATCATTGGTTGAAAAGAGGACATAAACCAGATAAAAGAGGTAAAGGTGGAACCCTTGGGTTTGGAGCCCACACAGGGTGCATCACTTAGAGAGAGAGGACCTGTTATCTCTGCCTCAGGAAAATTCCTCCCAGAGGTCACTTAGTCAGTCACTCTGTGTGCGTGTGGGTAGTATAGGAAGCCTGATGAAGAAGAGATTACTCTTCACTCAGCATGGCTGGGGGAACCATTTCCGCTTTCTGGCAAGGCCAGGGGACATGCTGGGACATAGAGAAGGGGAAAATCAACCTCCTCTGATGGGGTTGAGCAAACAGGCAGAAGTTAGGTTTTCTCTTTGTAACCTGGCCAAACCTAGAAGATTTGGGTCCCCAGCAAGAGTGCATAGATCTTAAGCCAAATGAGTGGCTCTTGAACCAGAGACCAGAAAAAGGCACTGGTAAATATGGGTGACTGGCTCTGGTGTCCAAGGTCTCCGACCACCAATTTTTAAGGGGTCTGAATCTTTCACTGGGCTACCAAACTCCAAAAGAGCTTACATCGATTTCACAGAAGGTCTGGAGTTTTCTGGGCAAGAAACAGACACCATATCCACACACATCTACAGAGCTCACATTGAAGTGTTTTAACATGCACTTCAATGATGTCTTGGAACTGCTTGCACGTTCTCCAACACTAGATCTGTCTCTCCAACCACTAGAACTGACAGAAACACATAGACAAGCAAACAGTAAAGGGAACCTAACCAGAGGCGGCCACCACACAGACTTAAATCGGGGGTCTGAGGTAATCTCGAACAAATCTTGGATAGCAGAATTAGGGCCTCGTCCAGCTTTTCCTGAGTGTCTGATTTAGAAGGTGCCATAAACAGACTTACCTCTGGAGGAAACAGATTTAGGCAACTTTCTGCAATTTTTCCGTTTTAGGGTGGAGACATTGGGAGCCTCTGGAGCAGCAGACTAGAGGTGGGAGAAGTTCATGGGGTCCCGGATGACCTCAGGGTATGCACCCTAGAAACTGTTCATGCTCTGTGCGATCATCCTAGGAGGGATGTATCTGAGACCACCAGCGCCCCAGCTTTTCAGTCTCTGAGAAACTAGCTGGGACCTCGTGAATGCTTTGAGGTAAACCTACCAGAGATCACCACATGCATACTCCTAAAGTAAAAAAGAAAGTCTTTACTCCTGACTGTGGCTGCATAGGGGAATTTGTCCAAATAATGCAGCCCAAGTATTACAGCTTTTTGTATTTTACACACAAAGAAAATACCCTGGTTGTCATATATCAGTTAGTAAGAATCAGAGAAACAGAAGCCAAAAAGCAGGATTAATAAATTTATGAACATTTTCCTCTTTGGAGACTGTTCTGGGACTATGAATTAAGTCTTTATTCCCATTTTGGAAGGTATTGGGGGGGTGCCATTGCTGAGTATTAAGGTTAGAATAATGCCTCTAATATAGCATCAATTGTGTTAAGATCCGGAGATCCATTACAGGGGGATTTCTAGAGAGCAAAGACAGTCTTTATAGTTTCTAGAAGATAAAATCATTTGCCCTTTGGAAACTCTGGATTTTAGACAGGTTTTTTTTTTGGTTTATATTGAACCATGGCATCCATATTGCAAAATGTGAATGCTCAATATTTTCCATGTTGCATAACGATCAGGCTTATTGTATTAAATACATTCTTGGGCCTTCCTTCTATCTAGAGATAAGGTCTAATTATTATCCTTGGCTCATATAAGGCATCGTGTCACATGAGCAATAGGATCTGCAGCCCCTTGGGATACCAGTTCTGGAAACAAGGCGACTGGATTGCCGTGCTATGAAGAAGTGCAAAGAAGTGAGTCTAACAAGTCCCCGAGAATGAAATGAAAGTGTACAGGGAGGAATGGAGAAGCAGAGAAAGATGGTTCAGAGGAGATACAGAGTTGAGTCAAAACACCGTAGATATTGAGTACTCCGTTCTCATCTGGTGCCATGGAGTCCAGATATGAAACTAACTTGAGTGTCAGTTCTTCATCTACAGAACTATGAATGAAATGTAATAACTATTTTAAGCTATTAGATTTTTAGAATAGTTTGTCATGCAGTAATAGACAGCCTAAATACCAAAGATTTGAAGGAAAGATTTCTCAAAGAGGTATGAGCTTATTAATGGAAGCTAAATACATCATGTGGAATTTCTTGATTTCTTTTGTGTTATGGGACATATCACATTTAACATCCCTCTATCAATTTTCCCCTCTATGGAAAAAAAAATGGGGTTTATCTCATCATTGAATTATCTGTTCTGAATTGGACTTTACAGGAATCAAAAGGAACAACCAATGTAAAAGAAAGAATGTGGTCTCACATCTGCTCCTCTGTGGTGTACAATCCTTAGGACTCAGGTTTTCCATAAAAGAAATTGTGTCCAGATGTCCTGGATAGTGATCATGAAGCTGATACAAGCCAGTGTATGGTAGCAGACAGAAGCATGCAATGCTAAGGCTGAGCACTCCTACAAAGACTAACCATGACTCTCTGTCTCACTTCTCTTTCAGATATACTAAAGAAAAATGGCCTAGAAGCAAAGGAAAACAGATATCTTGCTCACTGTTAAGCATTTCATCTTTGCTCCCATTCTGGAAGGAACTTAGGGTTGAGTAGAGACTATTACTCCAGTCTTTATTTCTGGACACCCGACTTCAGGTATTTCTGCAATGAGGTAAACACAAGTGACAGACATTTCTGTGCAGGCAAAACTCCTCAATACTTATTCCAAACAGATAAAAATCATATTAATTCTAGTCCAGAGAATTTGTTTGCCTTCAGAATAACTTCCCTGAAGAAGCTCTTTAGATCCTGTCTTAGTAAGGCTTACTTTTGCTATGATAAAACACAACAACGAAAAGCATCTTGGTGAGTGGTGTAGGAGGGTCTTCTGTCTATATGTTACTTTCATTGGTTAAATAAAGAGACTGCCTTGGTTTTTTGATAGGGTAGAATTTAGATAGGTGGAGTAGACAGAACAGAATGCTGGGAGAAAGGAGACAGAAACAGAGAGCCGCTATGGAGCCAGTCACCAAGTCAGACATGCTGAATCTTTCCCAGTAAGCCACGAGCTCATGTAGACATAAAGATTATTAGAAATGGGTTGAATTAAGATGTGAGAGTTAGCCAATAAGAGGCTAGAACTAATAGGCCAGGCAGTGTTTAAATGAATACAGTTTCCGTGTCATTATTTCGGGTAAAGCTAGCCAGGAACTGGGTGGTGGGAACACAGCCCACTGCTCCTTTTCCTACAGGTGAGAAAAGGTTTTGTGGCTTACACATTTAGATCACTGTTCATCATCAAAGGAAGTCAGGATAAGAACTCAAACATGGTAGGAACCTGAAGGCAGGAGCTGCAGAGACCTTAGAGGGGTGGTACTTACTAGTTTGTTCATCATAACTCGCTCAGTCTGCTTTTTTTTTAGAACCCAGGACCACTAGCTCAGGGAAAGCAATCACATACAATGAACTTGGCCCTTTCTTATCAATCACTAATTAATAAAATGGTTTACAGGCCTGCCTACAGATTTTAAAGATGCATTTTCTCAGTTGAGGTTCCCTTATATCAAATGGCTTTAGTTTATATCATGTTGACATGAAGCTATCCATAATAATGCTCATTCTAAAAGACCTCTGGTGGTCATTGTTATCATTTTTTCAATAAATATGTATATCCCTTGTCATTAGATATTAATTAAACTTGGCCATAAGTTCTCTCCTCAACTTAATGTTTTAAATTCTCCCCTCAACTGAAGTATAGTACTCTCCTTCCCATAAATTCTGCACATTTTGTAAAAATAGAATAAAATAATTAAACACTGCCTGACATATTTTTTAGTATCTATCCTAAGTCATATGTATAGGTCTGAACCTTCTATTTAGAAGGGTCTAGTCAACAGCATGGTGCATAGAAAGAGATAACGTACATGAAGTTCTGGATATTAGTCTGAAGGCATCTTTGTTTGAAGCCAAGCATTTCCATTTGGAAATCATGTGATTAAATATGGTTTTTTAAAATTGCTTTGACTCTTAAAATAGTCACAGTATGAAAATGCAAACTGTCAGTCTCACCTATTTTATCACCCAACAGCATTACTGTACTAAATGTAATAACAATTTCCTTTACTGTATTGAAAGCCATATGCTGTTCTTTCTAGGTACTTTTATTCCCTTGGTGACCTTCTTCATGTATATTCTCAGTCTTAGGCTTTCTGTTGCTGTGATGAAACTCCATGACCAAAAAGCTAGTTGAGGAGGAAAGGCATTATTCAGCTTATACTTCCACAGCATTGTTCATCACTGAAGGAAGTCAGGGCAGGAACTCAAACAGGGCAGAATACTGGATGCAGGAGCTGATACAGTGGCCCTGGAGGGGAGCTGATGCAAAGGCCATGGAGGGAAGCTACTTACTGGTTTGCTCCACATGAATTGCTCAACCTGCTTTCTTATAGAATCGAGGATGACCAGCCCAGGAATGTCACCTCTCACAATGAGCTGGGCCCTCCCCCATTGATCACTAATTGAGAAAATGCCTTACAGTAGATCTCATAGAGGCATTCTTTCAACTGAGGCTCCTTCCTCTCTAGTGACTCTAGCTGGTGTCAAGTTGACACAAAAAGAGCCTGTACAGCCTCCTATGGAGGTTTCATTAACTACCAAAGCTTATACACAGGGTGATCTAGTTACTGTGTGCCAAATCCAGTAGTAAAGCCACTTTGGTAGCTTTACTTTTACTTTTACTTTTACTTTGCTTGACATTAGAACTTTTGACTATGCCAGTAGTCCTCAACATTACTAATACTGTGACTCTTTCACACAATTCCTCACATTGTGGTGACCCACACTATAAAATTATTTTCACTGCTACTTCATAACTGTAATTTTGCTACTGTTATGAATTGTAATGTAAATATCCATGTTTTCTGATGGTGTTAGGCAAACCCTATGAAAGGGTCATTTGGTGACCACCCCTGAAGGGGTCATTACCCACAGACTTGGAACCACTGAACCATGTGTAGTGTTTCTAAATAAATGTGGTTTTAGTTGGAGCAGGTCTTCATCTTTTGTATGGATAGATACTGAAAACAGAACGTGTATTTTCCTTCTCATGTCCTATCTGCCCTAGGTACATAATATCAATGCCTCTCTCCAGCAAAGGAAAGAGAATGAACTCCAAAAAATATATGTTCAGTCTACAGATAAATGGGTAATCCAAAGTAAAAATCCACTCCACTTTTGAACAAAGTAGCCAAAGGCACACTTTTAAAGGCAGCAACTCGTTGCCAATTGCAGCCGATGTCACTTGTCAGAAAGGAGGTAAAAAAGGGCTTCACATTCCACTGCCTCAGAAACAAATGTGATTTAATAGTTATTGAAAATTTTAAGCAATCTTAAAATCTCAGGTAAAAAGTAATTCATGCATTGGTATTTTAAATGAAAGTAAAAAATAATGTCTGTTCATGCAAAGTGTCAGCGCTGTGATTTTCCAATAGTTTGCATTCCTCAAACTAAAATGCTATCTACATCTCACTACTGGTGGATGGAAAGATTGTGAAAGAAAATTGGGCATAATCCATCAAAATCACACCTTCTGCCAGCTTTACTACTCACTCACTGCAGCGCAGGAACTAGGTAAAAATTTATGGGAAAATGTTTAAATCAGAACTGACTGCTGCTGATGGATGACTCCCAGAGGAATTAACTCTTTCCCCTTTGATTTAAGTCCCAACACAACATTTGGCATTAGTATTCAACCCTTCCCTGCAGACCAAAGCAAAGGTTAATGTTTATGAGTAGTTGCAGTGCATAGACACGGAAGACGATACTTCCTCAAGTCATCCCAGACACTGTTAGAGGCTGTGGGTACATCCCACATTAAAACTGAGAACACGGGATCCAGGAAAGGTCATGCTGCCTGAGTCAAGTCAGACAATGCATGAGTACTGGGATTGGGGGTTTGCTCCCATTTTGATTTCAAAGTTTCTCTAGGTGGGGTTGGATGGCTTAGCAGTACTAGTTCTGCTCTCGAGATATATTTTATGAAATCTCTAAGAAGTACATATATTTTGATGTTATTCATCCCCTATTCTTTTCCTAACTCCTCCTAAATCCACCCCATCTCCTCACCTCCTTCTAACTCCCCCAAACTCATATCTTTTTCTTTCTTGAGTCATGCTCAAGACAACATAAAAATAAGGCTGAAGTAAATGGCAAGGACAAGCCACCACTTGAAAACAGTAGTGCAATAAGGAGATGGAAACATTGAAGAAGACTCAAGCTGAAATGAAAACGGAGTTGAAAACCTAATAAACTGGGCTCTGATCCTGTACCAGAAGATACAATGGAGGGATCCTTCATCTGGCGATGGATGGCGATACAGACGGAGACCCACATTGGAGCACCGGACTGAGCCCCCCAAGGTCCAAATGAGGAGCAGAAGGACGAAGAAAATGAAAAAGGAAATAAGGACTGCGAGGGATGCTATCACCCACTGATACAAGGGAACGGATCTAATGAGAGTTTACCAAGGCCAGTTGGACTGGGACTGAACGAGGACGTGATCCAACCAGATTCTCGGAATTTGGCCGGATTCTCTGAATGTGGCTGGCCCGAAGTCTTTCTGAAAAGCCATTGACAATGACACTGGGACTTGTTTCCTCTGCATATACTGGATTTTGGGGATCCAGTCTGTTTGGATACTCACCTTCCTGGACCTGGAGGGAGGGGGGAGGAACTTGAACTTCCCACAGGGCAGGAAACCCTGACTGCCCTAAGGGACGAAGAGGGTGGAGGAGAGGGAGTGGAGGGAGTGTGAGGGTGTTGGGAAGAGAGGCGGAAATGGAAACTTTTATAATTTAATAAAATTACTTTCAAAAAAAAGAAAACCTAATAAACTAATAAAATCTAATTTATGATGATCACACACTCCTTACTTATATAGGAGAACGATATACCTACCAGTAGCTTCAACCTGTAAATAAATAAATATGTAAATAAATAATAAATAAAATAACCAGTGTCTCTGACCTCAAAAACCATCAACTGTGAAAAGCTCCTCATGTAGGGTTGGTGGCTCATGAGCCCCTCCTCCCTCCGTGCTAGAATATTGTCAGCTTGACCTTGTGTAGATATTACATATTAGGATACAAAGAAATTCTCAACAAATACAGGAAAATAACAATAACATCCTTTGTTCCATCTGACCACAAAGGAATAAAGCTAGAAATCAATAGTGGTTAAAACTACAGAAATACACAATGGAAATCAAGCAACGGCTATTAAATCATGACTGGGCCATCATCACAGAAAATAAATTTCAAAATTTCAAGAAATTAAATTTTTAAGAAAATGAAAATTCCTAGAACTAAATGAAAATATAACCAAAACAAAGCCAAATCCACAAATCACAATAAAGGTAGAACTAAGAGAGACATTTATATTTCATAGTAATAACGCTAAAAATCTCAGAAACAGCTAATCACTCCACCTAGCCAGATCATGCATATCCTTCTCCAGAGTTGAGCCCATTGAGACTCCTCTGCTCTACTCAACCTCTCTAACACATAAGATCTAACCTGGGTGCAAATCCCAGGCCATGGCCTAGTCTGGACTTCCCTGTGTGCACTGCAACCAACCTATAGACTTCTACCAGGACACGCCCTATCTGTACCCCGAACCGAAACCCCCCTCTCATAGTACATTCAACCTTTTCACCCAGTCATATCTATCCCTACATCCCAGACTTGGATCAGGTACACATCCTGCCTACCAGCCTAATCCCCAATGTCTAACTGAATTCATTTTACATAAACCATTTCTAACTTCCAGGCCAAACCCAGCTGAATTCATTTCACAGAAACCATTTCTAACTTCCAGGCCAAACCCAGCTGAATTCATTTCACATAAACCATTTCTAACTTCCAGGTCAAACCTGGCTGAATTCATTTCACATAAACCATTTCTAACTTCCAGGCCAAAGCCATCTTCTCTTCTGCCCCACTTTCTCTGTCCATATTAAGCGTAAAAATAACAAAAGAATCTGCATACCAAACTCAATATTCAAAGAATATGAGAGATCAAGCAAACATCTCCCCTCTAAAACCTATCGTGCCTGGAAAATTATTTGCTAGTGAGAATTGCCTAGATGAACTCCAGAACACAGAATTTTTTAAAAAATGAACAATAATAAACTTCATCCAAAATTTTAAGGAGTTTGAAGAAGACAAAAAGGAATGGATCGATGAAATTAAGAAGAAAGAGACTGAGGAGAATAAATGCCTGAGTGATGCTCAAAGAAGCATAAACATAAGGCTGAAGTAAATGACAAGGACAAGCCAGGACTTGAAAACAATAATGCAGTAAAGACATAGAAACACTGAAGAAGACTCAAGCTGAAATGAAGATAGAATTCAAAAACTGAATAACTCAATTATAAAACTCAAAGGAAGTTCTTAAAATAGGGATGGATCAAGTGAAAGATAGATGATCAGAACTGGATAATAAAGGAGAAGAATTAGATCAAATAAACAAGGAATGCAGGGGTAAATTACAGCAGAGATAGGAAACATCTAGGAAATGTGGAAATGAAAAGTCTAAACCTTTGAAATATAGGCATAAATTAGAAAGAAGAGTCCCAACTTCGTGGACTAGACAAGATCTTCAACAAGATCATGGAGAAATTTCCTGAAACTAAGGAAAAATACACCCATACAGATACAAGAAGCACAGGGTACACCAAAATAAACAAGGCCAGAAAAGAAAATCCTCATTGCCTATCACAGTTAAAACACTACATATACAGAACAAATAGTGTATTGAGTGCTTCAAGAGAACAAAGAAGAGACAAAAGTCACCTATAAAGGTAAGCCCATCCCACCTGATTTCTAAATAGAGACTTTGAAAGACAGCAGAGCCTAGAAAATTGTATCCCAAATTCTAAAGTCGACAAAGACCTAAAATAATATACCCAGCAAAACTACCTGACATAGTTGAATAAAAAGAAAAAATTTCCATGATATAAACATCCTTAAAATTTTACGGTCAACAAAACAAACTATAGAATGGAAGCAATATTTCAGACTCAAGACAAGAAGAAGGCAGCCAAGAGTCTGTAGAAAGAAACACAAGTCATAATTACAAAAAACACATGGTACCACTGAGAACACAAACAACGATAAAAATTAACACAATGACTGCAATTACCATATACATTTCAATAATAACTTTAAATGTTAATGGTCTTAATTCTCCAGTCAAAAGGCACAGTTTGACTGAATGGAACAAGAAGCAAAATCCATCTGTTACCTATAAAAACCTCATATTTGTTTCTAAGATAGGCATAAACTTTGAGTAAAAAGATGGAAAAAATACACTCAACCAATGTGACTAGAAGGCAAGCATGTATAGATATTCTAATACCTGACTAATAGAAATCAAATTAAGCTAATCAGAAGAGATAAAGAAGTACACTTCATTCTGATCAAAGGACCAGTTAACAAAAGAAACATTACTATCCTAAACATATATGTGCCAAGCTCCAGCATACCAAATTTCATAGAAAATGTACTACTGAATTTAAACAATAGAATATAAATCTATTAATAATAAGCAATTTCAATAGCCCACTTTCTCCAATCATCTGAGCAAAAAAAAAACAATAAGCAAAACAATTTCAGAATTAAACAGTTTTATACATCAAATGGACTTAGTAGATATTTATAAATCATATACACTCAGAAGAACATGAAAGCTTCTCTAAAATAGACCATATCCTGGATAAAACACAATATTAACAAATTCAGAATTATTGGAACAACTGCACATATCTTATCTGACCATAATATAATAAAAATTAAAACTAGTAGCAAACAAATCTCTAGGAAATAACATATTCATAGAAATCAATTAAATCATCATTGAGTAATGAATAAGTCAATGAAGAAATCAAGACATAAATTTTAAAATTCCTTTACTAAATGAAAATGAAAACAAAACCGTTGGACACATTGAAAGTAATCATATGAGGGAAATTCAGAGCACTAAGTACCTATATTAAGAGAAATCATAAGAAATGAAAGAAAGAAAGAAAGAAATGATAAAACTCAAAGGTGTTAGAAAACAATAACAAAATCCAAACTCAATTTAAAACAAAAATAATAAAAGTCAGAGAAATCCAAACTCAATTTAAAACAAAAATAATAAAAGTCAGAGAAAGCAAAAATGATTTAGAAAAAGAATACAAATAATCAACAAATGTTAGAGCTAGGTCTTTGAGATTAACAAGACTGATAGAGAAATAAAATGAGAACCCAAAGCAAAAGAATTTGAAGTAAGGAGGGAAATGTTACAGGAAATACCAAGGAAATTTCAAATGTTATCAAGGAATGATGTAAAACCCTATATTCCAAGCCAGGCAGTGGTGGCGCACGCCTTTAATTCCAGCACTTGGGAGGCAGAGGCAGGCAGATCTGTACGAGTTCGAGAACAACCTGGTCTACAAGAGCTAATTCCGGGGTAGCCTCCAAAGCTACAGAGAAACCCTATATTAAAAAGCCAAAAACAAGAATAAAAAAACAAACCAACCACCTATATTCCACTAAATTCAGAAAATCTAAACAAAATGGATAGATTTCTAGATTTCAGTCAAGCTACCAAAATTAAATCAAAAAGTCAACAACATAAACAAGCCCATAACAAATTAGAAGGTTGAAATAGTAATAAAACGTCTTCCAACTTAAAAAAAAATAAAAACAAAACAAAAAAACCCTAGGACCAGATGGATTCACAGCAGAATTCTACCAGACTTTCAAAGGAGAGTTACGGCCAATTGTTCTTAAACTATTCAAAAATTAAAAAGAAGTATCACTCCCAAACTCCTTCAATGCAGCCAGTATCATGCTAATACCAAAGCCCCAAACCAGGTAAAGACACAAATACCTGATAGACACAGATTCAAACATATTCAATAAGATATTCAAAAACAAAATACAGACATATATAGAAAATATTATCCACCATGACCAAGTTGGGGTTTTCTCTGAAATACAGGGATGCCTCAACATATGCAAGTCAGTAAATGTAATAGACCACACAAATTGATTTAAAGACAAAGATTACATGATCTCAATAGATGTATAAAAAGCCTTCGACAAAATCCAACATGGATTCACGTTAAAACTCTTAGAAAATGCAAGACTAGAGGAAATATGCCTCAACATAATAAACGCTTAATATGAGAAACCCAAAGTCAAGGTCATCCTAAATGTAAAAAAAGTCTTGAAGCAATCCCACTGAAATCAAAAATGAGACAGAGGAATCCATTATCTCCAGGCATTTTCTATATTATCCATAAAGCACTAGCTGTTACAATAAGCAAGAGAATTCAAACTACTGCTGTTTGCTGATGATATCTATAATACACATATGTTAGAGATTCTGAAAACAGTACCAGAAAGTTTCCAGAAACAATAAGTAAATTAATCAGTGTGACAGGGTATGGAGTCAACTTTCACAAATTAGTAGCTTTTCTGTACATCAATAATAGACTTTCAGAGAAAGAGATCATGAACACATTCCTATGCACAATAGCCTCATCTAGGAACAAACCTAACCAAGGAAGTAATGAACCTCTGCGGTGAAAACTGTAAGTCTCTGAAGAGTGGAAGACAGGAAAAGGGAAACAACCAGCGTTCTTATTTAACGATGACACCTCTGAATCACACAGAGCATCAACATGGCCTGTTGCTCCAGAGAGTGAAACAAGGCATGCACACCTTGGTGGAAACCAGCAGCTCTCTATCTCGTCTTAAGACCCACTCCACAGGAGGAAAGTCACGCCTAGTACTGGAACCCTAGGTGACCGCCTGAGACTAGTGAAGCCTGAGTCTCAGACCACTATTACCCTTAACTTTGCTGTCTGGTTTTGGTGTGGTTTTTGGTTTTTCTCCAGACAGGGTGTCTCTGTGGAACTGTTTCAGGTGTCCTGTGACTTGCTTTGTAGATCAGGCTGACCTTGAACTCACTGAGATTCCCTTGCTTCTGCCTCCCAAGTATTGGGATTAAAGGTATGCACCACCACCACATGGCAATATTGCTGTCTGAGAAAAATAAAATAAAATAAAATAAAATAACATACTGGGAAAAAAGTTCCATTTAGCACAGAGTCCAGTCCCATGTGTTTCCAAAAGACTCTCCATACTGACTATTCATTAGCTGTACTTTTTTTATGAATTACTTAAAAAAAATAATCTTTTCTCATTTTACATTCCAATCCAAGTTCCCACTCCCTGCCCTCCTCCCACACCCTCTACCTACCCACACCCACACCCTCTTCCAATCCACTCCTCAGCGAGGGTAATGCTTCCCATGGGAAATCAACAAAGTCTAACACATTGCTTAGAGACAGGACCAAGGACCTCCCGATTATATCTAAGCTGAGGAAGGTATCCCTCCAAAGAAAATGGGTTCCAAAAAGCCCGTACAAGCAGTAGAGATAAATCCTGGTCTCTCTGCCAGTCATCTCCCCGTCGGTTCCAGCCTTACAACTGTCACCCACGTTCAAGGGGCCTAGTTTCATCCTATGCTGGTTCCCCCGCTGTCTGAGCAGAATCAGTGAGTTCCCATTATCTCCGGTAAGCTGTTTCAGTGGATCCCACGTTCATATCATGGCTCCTCCCTCTCTTCAACTGGACTTTGGGAGCTCAGTCCAGTGCTCTGATGTAGATCTCTGCATCTGCTTCCATCAGCTGCTGGATTAAGGTTCTACGATAACATTTAAAATAATCATCAATCTGACTACAGGGCAAGGCCAGTTCAGGCACGCTGTACTTTAACCTACTCTACTTACTCTCCTTTATTCAATTTCTGCCTCAACTTGGATTTCAGAGTTGCGTTTTACTGTTTGTTCTAGCTACAAAGCTTGAATTTTTAATATAGTAATTAAAGATTCTGATTATCCAAATCAGGTTGTGTGACATCTAGATACCCGACCCCATTCTAAGAAACCTTAGAATGACCTGCAGTAGAAGTATCCAACATTGTTCGTGCCAGAAAAATTAGCAAAACGTAAACAAGTGCCAGGGCTTACCCTTGGAGGAGATTTTATAAAATTTTAATACCTTGACTCAACCTCAGAACATTTAAAGCGCTCTCTGTCCAGGAAGAACTACAATTCAGAGTTTTTACTCCTCCAGGGTAACACTTCTAACACAATCACTCATTTGAAAAACTCTTTAAGGCTGTTATCCCAGAGAAACCTCTCAATCAGGTGAACCTAAGTTTGTATTTCAAATAAACCCCTGCCTGGGCAACCTCTCTGGAATACCAACACAACTAATGGCAAGTTGAATCAATAACACAAATACTTCCTGGTTGTAGTTGTGTATCATTCAATGGCACAAATCCTACATTACCACATGATGAGAACCAACCCTTAAAGTTTGTATACTCCCATCCCTAAAGGACAATAACCTAGCAAAATTATTTCATCTCCCTCTATGAGCATAGAACTTACTAAATTTAACTAATCAATTGAATTAAAAATCAAAAAGTTGGAAGCCCAAAATCTTGTAGAGGTATTACAATATTTCTTCTAGCTTTGTATACCTTGCACCTTTGAGATAGTCTTCACCAATATAGCTGACAAAAAATATTTAAGAGAAAGGAATTGTAAAACACCACCACTCAGGCAAAATTTCAATCAAATCGTAACATTTTAGATCACCCTATTCTTCAAATCATAAGTCATCACTGAAATGAGGCAACTCATCTACCTACTTGCAGGAAATACGGCCACTCAGATTAGATGCTGAATCAAATAAAGTTTAACATTCTCTGCAATCACCATAATTTCAAAGTGAATATAAATGGAAAAGCTATAAGTTACCTTGATTAATTCCAGTGCATTCAATTTTTATAGGAAGGTTTTGCTTAGCAGAGATTCAAACCCTAATGAAATTATTTCATCTCCAAGCCATGAACTGACATTATAGCTGTAAATTGTTTTTTCCAGCAATAGAATTCTAGATAGTGAATTTGTTTTCAAGATCAACTTTCTGTAACTAAATCTGTATCAGGTAAAATACAATATGAACAGGGGAGATTCTTTTTTGCATTAAGAATACTATTTCCGGATGGTTATAAAATACCTTTTCATTTAATTTCTGCTATTTTTTTTAAAAAATTCTCACATTTTCAGATCAGATTTTTCTTGGTCTTAAAAGCAAATATTCTGGATTGAGATTTTTCCCTGCTAAGTAACAATCACAATATGTTCATTTAAAAAATAATGATTTTGATGGATATCAGGTCTCTGAAGAGTTTCAGATTATTTGTCGAAGGAAATTAGTCGTGTTCTTCAGATCAGTAGTTCCAGCCATACAAACAATATGCACTAATAGTTTCCACTGATGATCTCAAACACCTTTTGAAGCATGTCTAGGATGCTGTATGATAAAAGTCCTCTCTTCCAGGAGGCGGAAGGCAAAACTGACTCGGACTACCGACGTAACATCTCAGAGCTGAGTTTATCAGAAGGGCTAGTCCACTTCTAAGTCCCGGGTATACATTTTACCCAAACACTTCATGCTTCAGATTCCTTTTGAAGTTTCTAAATGTATTTCAGTATACACCAATAAGAATGAGCTCAGTATTCAAGGGTAAACAAGAAACCAGGGGCCTGCAGAACAAAATAAAGAGTGCTATGGGTATAAAGAAGAAAAAGGAATCCATACAGGATAGACCACAGCTAGCTAACGCTTTGGGGATCTTACAGTATAGGAAGTCTGAGGGGAAAGGGTTCTCTTCTCCAACACAGGGACTTACAACATTTGATACATTAAAACGTTATAGGCTAGTGTTTCCAGCTGAGTGACTCAGTAACATGTGAATGCAGAGTAAATCTAAGACCTAAAATCTCAAATGCCTGAGGCCCAACCATCAACCTTTGAGCGCATTAACAGAATTTAGCTACACCAAATTCTAGTAAGAGCCAGAAGACACGCAGAAGGATAAAAGAACAAGCTTCACACTTGGGGTACGGTGCCTGAATATCAGCTCTCTGAGACAGAAATGGGGAAGAGAGAGCGGTAATCTTCACAACATCATTGTAAGGATTAGTTTAAGCAAGACCATGCGTATGAGTCATGAAGAACAGGCACGGCTAATACTCCACACCACTCTCTTAACACAAACGCATACCCACAGGAATGCTTGGCCCCGGTGCAGATGGAGAAAGGATCCTAAATTCTGAGAGAAAGGCTGTAAGGCACCTGAGTTTTCTGTTTGGGACCGCAGGTGCTTAAGCACTCCCAAGGCAGCACCATCCAATTTCCTTTTGGTAACCAAGGTTCAGTTTGTCATGAGTCGGGGCACTAATATATTTGCATGCTTCCTGAAAGTGATGGACTTCTGAGCTCTTGTGAATTAAAAATCAAGACTGATTTACATAATGTTTAGAAAGCTCACAAACTTCGTATTTTGTCTAAAATAATTGTGATTCTCCAAGGTTTTCCCAACTGTGCCAATTTGGCTGGGGCTGCTTGCTTGGATTGCCAGCCTGCATCCAGATTTCTCAGTCTAATCTTTGGCAAGATGCTACTAACTCCAGCTTCAGGACCAAGTGACTGGCAAGAGCCCAACAGACGAAGTATGTTTTCCTGCCAAATCAACCCTGGCCAGGAAAAGGCTTCAAGAATGTGAAACAAAAGAGCCCGTCTCCTCAGTGCAGAACTCAATGGAGTGGGTGACCCTGCAGCTGGTCACAAGCAGAGCATTGCTCTCCCAGTCCAGAGGTGCCCAGGATAAGAGGGGCATTAACACAACATGAGGACACAGTGAACTATTTTCTATCATATCCTGTAATTCAGAGGTAAAAAGGAGAAAACTTTAAATCAGATTCGCTCATTTACATGTAAAAATAGTATCCCAGCAATGTTAGTCTTGTATCTGTCTTGATCATAATTCAGGGACTATGTCGACAGCAGAGGGTGAAGTGTACATTCTTAATTATCTGAATAATTGATTAGTACTTACAGTCTAGCTAAGCCAGTTCATTTGAAGGCCTACATGATGTTTCTGTGCTACCTACCTTGATCAATAGACCATGAAATTGCCAAATCCCTACTTCATTTTGTAATCTATGCTAATAAATAATATAACAGTGGCAGCACAGCCAGTTAAACGTCTCAATTCTGAATATAATTGTTTTATATTGCTGATTGGAAGCATCAGAATACGAATGATATGGACACTTAACCATAAGAGTCTTATATATTACCGGAGCCTCGTGATTCTGTTTCTCAGCACACTTGCGATGAAGAAACTGTAGACCAGCACAACCAAAACCTGGACACAGATGCCAATAGAACATAAAAAATTTTGTATGCTCTTTTTCCCAGATCCTTTAAATTATTTGATAATAAACAAGCTAGTATATTTTTTTCTGGTTCATCACAATTCAACTATTTGACAAACTACTAAACACTTTTATCTAAAATTCATTTGTAGGATTATTCTCAACATTATTTCTGAAAGGTGGCTTTGGATATGTTATTCTCAATATCTCAGATTTTTAGAAATTAGGTTATCACGCTATAAAATTAATGCTATTTTCTTGTATCTATTTTAAGACTCCCAGTAGTGTAGAAAAATCCTTCTGTAATTCAAGACGGAAATGAAGTCAATAAAACAAATGGCATTTCATAGATAAAGCCTAATTAATACACAAAATAAGTGCAAATATTAATGTGTAGCCATGCATCCCTTAAAATGCATTAATTAAAATCAATCTAAAAATGGAGTTTTATGTGTTGACAATGTGAGGTTCACATCTCTGGGATTCAAATTATAAAATTTTCTCTTTTTCATATAATCAGAAAAGTGAAATGTGTCAAGCCAGATAAATATATTAAAATGTTGTTGAACACACTTATGTTATTAGATGGATAGCATGCATTGAAGTGAATGGGTTATTTAAGGTGCCGCATTGTGGGATAGAGGAGAGGTGAATTGAAGAGGAATTGATGGTGGGTTTGAGAGAATATGAACAAAATACATTGTACAAAATTCTTGAAGAAACATATTTAAAACGAAAAGACATGTTCATCACCTAAGGGATACCAGCAAAACTAGAGGAACAGTGCAATATTCAGGCAGCTATTCTTTAAAATGCAAAGAATTTGCCCAATACTCATTTTAACACAGACTTGGCCAAATAATGGCATGCCTGGAACATCTGAAGTGCTGAGGTAACCAAGTCACCCAGTTGCTTTGACATCATCACAACTTAAACACAATATGCATATTTTCAATCAATTTACTTTGGATTCAGTTTTATATATGAAACATGGTCAGTGTTCCATGAACACATTTTCAGAGAAAGATTGCTATAAATATGATGTGATAATGACTGGAGTGTTTCGGGAAGGACAGGAGGAGAAAGAAGGCAAGTGCAAACTCTCATAAAATTTAAAATAAACTGTGAACTAAGACTTGGCATTTCATCATTTCAAACCAAAATCTAATTAGTAAGTTCTGTCCTTTAAAAGAATATTGCAAGCATCTCCTTAAATAAATATTCAAGATTTGAGAAAGTAATGAATGCTCAGACTCTGGCTAAAATATTAAGTTCAGGTTCCAAAACTTGACCAAACCAGTGTGCAGGTAAGAAAAGATAACAGACAAGTGACAGGGATGATCGATGGATGATGGCTAATGGAGAGACAGCTGAACAGTTAGGCAGAAAGATAAATAAATAGATACACAGAGAAAGACTTCAGAAACATCATTTATAAAATTCAAATTTTTGTTTTGGATATTTAGAAATTATTTATGATTTAAAGCTTTTATTCTTTGATTAATTTTGACTCTTACACTGAACGTAAACAATCAAAATAAAAAAAAATTTGTGTTATGAAGAAAGCAATTTTTTTCAAACGTTCAAAATAATGTGCATGATTGAACCTAAGTTTTTATCTGAAGCTTTTTGGAAATATACCAAAAATGAATTAATTAGCCAATTAAGTTAGGCATTTACATTTATTATAATAGGAGAAACTATTAATTCTGTAAGAGATAAAGCTTTTTCCAAACCAAATTTGAAACTGATCTATTAAATTAACTGCCAGCTTAAGCATGTTCAAAGATACTGATAAAATATCAATGATAATTTTATGAAGAACTAAGAAAGAAGTATTCTCCGTGCCACCATGTCATATGTTAAGTTCAATGAACCAGAGTGTGTAACAGTTAAATACAGCTCATGGCTTTATGTCAACATAATATACTTAGCCAAACCAAGACTTGGATGTTAGAAGTGTTTATGTTCAAATTTGCCATTAATTACTTACTGAATGATTTTCCACATTTTTTGTTGCTCCTCACACCAGATTTCAGCCCTTACAAAATAGGATGATAATACCTACAATGTGAAGAGATTCTTGATTTGACTATTAAATGAAATAAATCATATAAATCATGAAAATAAAACTTTACATGAAAGCTGGAGAGACATAGCTCTGCCCTTGTACTCCTCCAGAGGACCAAGATTCGGGTCAAGCACCCACATGGTGGCTCAAAGCCTTATGTGTAACTAAAGTGGTTACACCCTTTTTCTGTTCTTTGTTGTCATCAGGAACACATGTTGTACACAGATAAACATGCCAGCAAAACACCTGTACACATAAAATTTAACGATAATTAAAAAGTTCATATGAATTTTTTGATGAAAAGTTTAAGAGAGTAAAGCTTAGACTATATTTAAACGCATATGATTAGAGGACTTTTTTTACTATTCTGCAATATCATTTCTCTCAGATCAAAATGATGAAATTACTAGTTCATCTTAAATCTGAAGAGTTTGTGCAAAACTATTATATCTAATATATTTTCCCAGCAAAATGTTTAACCTAATATATGTTCCAAGACTGTGATTTGAGTTAAAAGCAGTAAACACTTTCCGTTTTTAATCTGCATAATGAATTCTCTGTAAAATTCAGTTTCGTTCCTTAGAATTACATCCAAGAGTTACCAAATAATAGATGAATCAGTTTTCTTTGTCTGGTCTCTCTTGGAAGTCCTCACTGGACAGCTGAAAAGTCTTGTCTGGTGTTCGAGGTTGCTGTGGGCATTCTTTATATCATTCCAACACTGGAAAATGCAGACAAGGAAGAAAGGTTTAGTCCTGTGAACATGATTGTGCAAGACCAAATATGTACTAATGACCCAGCAATGCAAATATGGAATGTTATATGTTATTAATTGCCCACTCGGGGAATTAGTATTGGCAATGCAAGCTGTCACTGGTCATAGGGTTTTTTATGTATATACTATTAAAAATAAATCCTCTTTTCTTATTTTCTTGTCTATTGCTGTGACTAAACATCATTATTAAGGCAACTTACACTAGAAATCATTTAATTAAACTTATGGATTCAGAGGCTTAGATGACCACAATAGTGAACAAAGGCATAGTGACAGCAACAGAGGAGAACACACATCTTGATCTGCAAGGGGTGGGGTGGGCACAGACACTGGAAATGGCAAAGAATCTTTTGAAACTTCAAAGCTCACCCCAAGTGACACAGCTCCTTAAACAAGGTCACATCTTTTAATCCTTCCCAAACAGTTCTACCAACTGGAGACCAAGTATATTTAAAAATTTCAATAAGAGCCAATGGGACTCGATCTCATTCAAGCCATCACACTTCTCTTCCATTAAAAATCATGAACTCCAGTGAGGAAATCTAGGCAATAAAAGACTAATATTTGTTACAAATAAATGGCTGAGACGTCAATATAGATAAAAAGGGCTTACCAAAACAATTTATATGTTTTTTTTTTAACAATTTGGTTGTGTTTAGGTTAGTTCACCAGCTCCAGTTTCTTCTGTGCTTTCCACTTTGTGTCAAAATTTGGAAAAAAAAAAAAAGATGGGAAACTCCCCTCACAGTCTTGACACAGAAAGAACATTTAACATTGCTGATGGAAAGTGCTGAAGATGCAAAACCAGGCCATTTTGACAAGAGTTTGCTTGTAAGGGCTGCTGACACAAAGGCTCAGGAGTTCAGATTGATTGCCAATAGGTATGCGAGCCTACATTCAATCCCTGGGATATATATATGGTGGACCGTGAGAACCAATCCCCTCTGATTGTTCTCTAACCTCCACATGTGCACCATGGAAAGCACAAACACACACACACACACACACACACACACACACACACAAACAGTAAATAAGCTAATAAATGAAATTAAAATTTTAAATAACTTATGAATAAGCTTGAGAGAACTAATTTGAACAACTGAACTGAAATAAAATACTAGCAGTCAAGCTAAATTTCTTTGTTCTTCTCTTAGTAATTTTCATCAAATTGATTCTTATTTTCTTAGAGTTCACACAACTTGAAGAATGTTTAGCAAAACAAAGCCATCTATAAACTCCAGGACTGAAAACCATGAGTCACAGTTGAAGATATTATAGTTAATGATGTCTAAAAATTAATGGAGCTAACTATACACACTTTGAATTTCCCAGATGAATAAAATAGAGATAATACAATTTTGGCACATGTGGCATGTTCACAAAGGTATGTATGTTGGTACATGTGTACATATGTGCATGGAGACGCCAGTAGTTGACATGAAGCATCTTCCTTGATCCTTATCCACCTTAAAAAATGAGTCAGGATCTCTCATTTGAGCCCAGAGCTCATAGATTTGACTAGTCTCTCTAGGCCACTTGCTCTGGAGATACCCACTGAACCATCACCCTATTCCTAGTTAATACTTTAAAAATAATATTTTTTTCTTAATTTGCCTGGGTTCTTTGTTCTGCTAAAGCACATGTTCTTCTAGAAATATTCTAAAAATTTCTCTTTCTACACACATTGTTGATTCTGCAATTTCTGTGAATGCACTAAGGGCTACACATCTCTTTATAAAACCTCTCTGTAGAGAAAAAATGGCTTTCCTATTTAAAGAAAGAGGGAAAACTTACTCTACATTAGAAAGTATTTTTGTGAATGTATATCTTTGATATCTAGCCTTATTTGTATAAAATAAATAAGTAACATGAAATAGAATATATAAAATAAACAAGTATTAGGAAATACTAAGCTAAACAATGTTTTTGGTTTGATTAATCATAATCTTATGTCATCAGCAAGATGGTCCTCCTGTCAATTTCTGCAACACTGATAATCAAACTCTTAAAAAGTTCAGGAATCTTTGGACCCCACTGATAAACACCTTCAAAAGAAGAAACCCACCCTGGGCATTGGTCTTTTCACTTGCTACTACTTGTGTAGTAGGGGTGTTGCTGCCTTGCAATAGGGTAATTCTATTTTGAAGTTTTTGTGTTTGTGTATAGATATAATTTAGGAAACTTCTACTGCAGTAAATTTCTATATGACTTTTTTTGAAAGTTCTTTAGTGTTAAAGTAGTTAGTAATTATGCTGATTAGAAAAGCATTGGTAGTAGGTGCTGAAAATTAAAAAAAATCACAATCATTTGTAGTTTCCCTTTTGAGAACTCTCTGTTTACAGTAAGACCACACCAATGAATAGCCTCACCATTATAAATAATAAAAGCCATTTGTAGATTGAGAAACATGTAGACCTACAACATACTATGTAGGTTATTCTTGAGGTTGGGATTATCAACATCTTACCCAGTTGTAAACACAGCCAACTGTAATAATTATTGGCATAAAATGTTATGTTTATGGATACAATAATAACCAAGGGCCTTCTGATTGGATTTGAGGCCTCCTCCAAAGCAGCATTCTAAGAACCAGAGATTGAGAAGATCAAGAGCTGGACATGACAAGACTACTATTCTCATAATAATCACAAAAGCTGTGGTTGCCTGCCCATGATCAAGTCAGTCAACATCCTAGCATAGAATGAGAAAGATTTCTTGAGCATTCAGCCCTCACTGAGATGCTATGGATAGATTATGGCTTCTGGGTAAGGGACAGTTGGTTTACTTTACTAGTGTGGCCCCTGGTAGGTCAAGTGCCTGGTGAATGATCCCATATCCAGAAGTATATAAACTACATATATTGGAGTTGGTGAGTTATTAAGTTAAAAAACAGAAGTCAGGAACTTGAATGGGTTGGGAGGTTGGGGAAGAACTGACAGAGTTAAAGAGGGGAGTCTGGGTAAATACGATTCTTTCAAAGAATGCTTAATATATGCAAGGACTTCCTATAAATATAATACTAGTTTTTAAATTTCTTTTTATTGATTCTTGTGTCTTTCACATCATACATTTCAATCCCAACCATTTCCCCATCCCTTTGTATCTTCTCTCTGCATTTGCACTCCTCCAAAATAAAGTAAAATTTAAGAGAAAAAAAGGAAAGAGAAAGGAAAAAATAAAAGGAAAAATCTCATTATGGAAGCTGTAGTGAGACACAGTGAGTCACATAGTAAACCCTTCTGTGTGTATACTTTTACTTGTGTTCATTGAACGAGTTAATGGTCTGACTTAAGGCCTCTGGTTTCTACTACATTATTGATGCTGGGTCCTCACTGGGACTCATCTAGGATATCCTGTTGTTGCCCTGTGTCATGAAGATCCTTCACCTTTGGGTCTACAGGACTGACTGGCCTTTCACATACTCCTTCATATTATAGTTGAAGTGGCTGTTGGGGTGTGCCAACTTATATTTCTGGTTCTCGACTTGAGTAGCTGCAGGGTTGGTCAGCCCACCAGTACTCCCGCAGTCCTCACCATCAGGGTGAGCTCTCCAGCATTGTCCAGGCTAGTTCATTCCCACCCCTTGCTGCACTGAACAAGGGTTGGGGCAGGTTCTCCTGCCTTCATGAGCTCAGTGTCAGTTCTTCCAAACCTGGACCATCAGGGTCAATTCTACTGTGTTGCTCAGGTAATGTGCAGTGACCACTGTCCCAAACGCTGCAGCTGGTGTTATGTATACAGTGTTCTTCCTGTGTGTATGTCTGCACTATAGATATCATTATAGATGGCTGGAAACTATCAAGTGGCTGCTGGGATTTGAACTCAGGACCTCTGGAAGAGCAGTCGTGTTCTTAACCTCTGAAACACATCTCTCTGTCACCTCTCCTCTGAAACACATCTCTCTGCCACCTCTGAGCACTCTCCTGTCTAATGACCTCAGGGTTAGGTCTCCCATCCTCCATGAGATGGCAAGGCAGAATCATCACTCCCCCATCCACACCACCATATGGCAGACAAGAGAATGTGGCCAGATTTCCCATGTTCACGTTCTTTAGTTACAGGTTCACCTGTATCCTTGTCATTAAGGTCAGCTCTGTTGATCATGTTTCCTCATCACAATTGTCAGGTGTCAGAAACTCCAGGCAGGTTCCTGGTGATGGAGGAGGTATTTCTGGAGTCTTCTTGCAGCAGGGCAAGAAACTCCAGATTGTGATTGGTTGCGTACCACAATCTGTAGTCACATGACATGGGCCTGAGTTGTTTCTGGAGTCTTATTGCTGACATAGGCTTGCAATACAAGTTTTTATGATCTTCTATGTGAAAGAAAGCATAGGAATTATAGCGAGTTGGAAACAACATAATATTTCCTTCTCTTGCACAATCATGATATACTAGCATATATAGTCGATGCCCTGGGAAGACCCTAGGACAGTGTTTCTCAATGGTTTGCATATTAGATATCCTGCATATTATATATTTAAATTATGATTCACAACAGCAGTATAATTACATGAATGGAGTAGCAACTAAATAATTTTGTGTTTGGGAGTCACCATAACATGAACAACTGTATTTAAGGGCCACAGCATTAGGAAGGTAGGGAACCACTGCTCTAGGGTAAAGAAAACCATTTAACCCTACAGCACTTCCACAGCACAATTGCAGCCTTCATCCTTAGGAAACACTTACTCATGTAGAGACATAAGCTATGCAAGTATGAGGGTCAAGGCTTTAGAGAAAGGTAGCAAATGCATTCTAGATATAACACTGAGTCTCTCATTATCTGACTCCAGCTGGCTATGTTTTTGTTAGGACATTAACACATTCTTTGGTCTAAGTATCATCCTTAAGACAACTCTTAATTACATTATAACTGTTGGTAAATACAGCTTATACTTGGTTGTAGGAGGCCTCTTGTTTGTTTTCCAGTGACCCAGACCAGAAACAATCACACAGAAACTATATTATTACAACACTGCTTGGCCTATTAGCTCATGCTTCTTATTGGATAGCTCTTATATCTTAAATCAACCCATTTCTATCAATCTGTATATTGCCGCATGGTTGTGGCATACTGGTAAGGTTCCCGCCAGCGTCCAGCATCTGTCTCCTGCGGTGTCTAAATGACTTCTCCCTGACTCTGGCAACTCTCTTCTTCTCTATTTGCTTGGAATTCTCACCTTGCCCTATTCTGTGCTGCAATAATCCCAAAGCAACTTCTTTATTGAATAACCAATGGTATTCAAACCATGCAGAGAGGAATCTGATATAACCTCCCCTTTTCTGTCTAAATAAAAGGAAGATTTTAATTTTAACATAACAAGATTATATACAACAAAACAGTTATCAAGCAAGAATTATAGTTATAATATTTATATCTACTTTATCTTTTATCATAACTAAGGAAAGCTATGATTATAACTATCTATTCTTCAACTCCACCAAAGACTGCAGAAGGGTACAATATTACCAAAGTAAACAGGAAGCTCAATGTAAGTAACTTCAAAATCTTTAAAAATGATGGAGACGTCTTGTTGCCTGGACAGTCACCCAAAGTTATTCTGCAACATTGGGGTATCCAATCTTCAGCCTACAGGCTCCAGTTATTGCTGTGTCCCATTCAGTGTGAGGAAGTATCTAGTTAGTTCTCTTTATAAGTTGAATTCTCTTGCTTTGGGAATAGCTATAGTTAATCTCTCCCCCCAAAAAATTTCTACAAGCTCTTTGTCAGGATTTACTTTCTTCCTATAATTTCTTAATTTCATCCTCATTAAAAGGTACTACAATTTTTGGGGGGGTCTATTCCTGCTAATTGGGAAAATCTCAATTTTCCTTTTAGAATTTATTCAGATATCTTTTCCACATAACGTTTTACTCAGTTTATGTGGTAAAAAGATCCATTCTAAGATAATATCTTTTCTCTACATTAAAATTCCTATAGGTGACTGTTTGGAAGGTAATGTGGCCAGAAAGCAATTAAGATTCAGATTCGTATAATACCCATGTGTCTTCTGTACTTTCTCTTCATTCAAAGCCAATTCTCTCTCAATTTCAATTGATATTTCCTTTGGATGATTTAAGTCTTTATCATCATCTAAGGTTTGTTTAATTAGTCAAATAATCATGATCAATATTAATAGTGTGCCATAAAAAGGAAATGTCTCCTGACAATCTTTGGAAGTCATTAAGAGTCTGCAATCAATTTCTCCTAATTTTGCACCTTTTGGGGGCTAAGTTTTTGCAAACCTATTTCATAGCCTAAATGATTGATAAAATCTCCTCCTTGCAATTTGTAATCCCCAACAAGGTAAAATTTTATTTACTTCTTCAAACATTCTTTCTAAAATATCTACAGTTGAATCAGATAGCAAAATGTCATCCATGCAATGGTAAACTATAGATTCAAGAAATTGCTTATGTATTATTTCCAATGTCTGACTTACAAAATATCAGCACAGGGTGGGGCTGTTTAACAATTCCTGTGGGAGAATATCCCTTTGATATCTCTTAGCAGACTTATTATAAGTAGGCACTGTGAAGGCAATTTTTTTCTGTCTTTTTCTTGTAAAGGTATAAGCAAAAACGATCTTTTAAATCAATAACTATAAGAGGCCATCCTTTAGGCAATAGAGAAGGCAAAGGAGTGGCTGAATCTGTTCTTGTACAATGGTAGAAGAATGGTCAGTGACTGTTCTTTATATTGTTTTGTAGTATTTTTCCCTAAAACATATGTTAATTTATGGTTTGTTTCTAAGATTAGGGGAATGTCAATATGAATATTTCTCTTTTTTCTTTTTTTTTCGATATGAATATTTCATTGTAACAAATCACATTCTCACAAATTCATTGCTATGTTAGACACATATTAATCTAATATGCCTCTCTGTCCTTCTGGCCTTATACATTTAACCTTTCTCATGCTCTGTTTTACCTGAGATGAAGTTCCAATCCCTAAAAACTAAACATTTAAATCCTAAAGAGGCCAATTGGATGCCAAGATTCTAATGAAATTATTGTTACATCTGCATCTGTGTCTACCAGACCTGCAATAACAACATCATTTTTTTGGTTTGTTTTGGTCTTTGTTCATTTATAGAAGTTTGCCAAAATACTTGCTTTATGGTTTCTGACTATGGTAAAAAAAAATGGTTCTTTAATTAGGCATTAGGTTTTTTAATTGCTCTGGGAAGGAGTTTCCTTTATAGTGGCAGGACATGACTGAATCGGATTTGGTATAGGGACCTGTGAGAGGCCTGATGTGGGATTCCCCTCTATATGCTGTGAATATCATTGGTTAACAAAGAAACTGTCTTGGGCCTGCACAGAGAATAGAGGTAGGTAAGGAAAACTAAACTGAATTCTGGGAGAAAGGAGGTGGAGTTGGAGAGAAGTCATGTAACCCCTCTGGAGAAAGAGATGTCAGAACTTTACCTAGTAAGTCACAGCTATGTGGCGATACAGAGATTACTAGAAATGGGTTAAATTAAGATGCAAGAATTAGCCATTAAGAAGCTAGAACTAATGGGCAAAGCAGTGTTTTAGATAATAGTTTCTGTGTGATTATTTCTGGAGTCTAGGTAGCTGGGAAACAAACAAGTGGCCTCCTTATAACAGAGGCCCCTCACAGAATTTTCAAATGGCAAATAATTACCTAGAATATTTCTCATTGATCTACCTTCATTAGTCCAATGCCTCCCTTTGCCACATCTTCTGCATAATCCAAATGGGAGGGGCATTGTAAATGGAATATTCTTAGAAAAAAACATTGTTTCTAGGAACTCCTTGTATATAATTCCTTTTAAGGTAATGTTGTTTGCCACAATTAAGACACTTGATGTTTCAGTTTTTCCTCAATCTTCTGGAAATCTGTTCTCCTATCCATGCACCATCATGGTCATGAAATTCAGTATTAATTGTATTTCAAATCCATTCCTCCAAAGGTGCTGACCTTGTCTTTAATGGCCTAATTTTCTTTTTGCAGAGAGAATTGGCATTTTCAAAATTAAGATATACAATTATTTGTATAGCTTCTGAATCAGGTTTTATTCTATTTACTGCTGAAGTTAATCTTTGTAAGAAATCTATAAACTTCCTTTGGGTCCTATTTAACTTTAGTAAATGACTCAATTGTCTTTCCTATTTCCCTAATTCTGTCCCAAACATTCAAAATTGCAGTGTAGCAAAAATTCAGGGTGTGTTCATCATATACAACTTGCTTTTCTACAGTAGCATAATTTTCTTCTCCAAGAATTTGATCTTGGGGGATTTCCATACCTCTAGTTTTATTCAGTTGTTCAATATCCTTAGCCTCTTCTCTGAACCATGTACTCCATTATAATTGTTGATGAGGCTCTAAAACAGTTTTAACCAACTCTATCTAGTCATTAAGACAATTCTATTACAAAGTGGCCACAAGTTTAACATTTGCATCACAAAAGGTGAATACACGCCATATGAGATTATTGCTTTCTTGAATCTCCTTAAATCTAACATTGGCACAGGAGTCCATTCAGTTCTTGCTCTATCATTTGGCAGTTCCTGTATGGTTTTTGTTTTATATTTTTTTGTTTTATACTTTTGTTTATATTAAGGTTAGTTGTTTGAAAACCTTAGGCTGTTCCTCTCTATTCTTATAATACTATGCTGAAATTGGTTACCTATTAAATTACTCTGCCTGGATTTGAATATCTCTATGACCTGTTTTATTGTTTTTCTAAGGCCTATATCTTAGCACTCAGATTAACCAACTATTTTAGTAATACAACAAAAGATGATAATGCTGATAATGTTTACAATTGATATTACATAAATCCTAACTAAATGAGTTATCCTCTCATGTTGTATGGGGGCTGTTTGTTTCTTCCCGGCTGCTCAGCTCTGAAATAATCACACAGAAACCATATTATCTGCAATGCTGTTTGGTCAATAGCTTGAGCATATTTCTGGATAACTCATATCTTAAATTAATCCATATCTATTAATCTATGTGTTGCCATTAGGCTATGGAATACTGGATAAAGTTCTGGTGTCTCTCTCCAGCGGGGCTACATGGCTTCTCCCTGACTCTGCCTTCTTTCTCCCAGCATGCAGTTTTGTTTTTCCCACCGACCTAAGTTCTGCTTGCTATAGGCCAAAGCAGTTTCTTTATTCATTAAGCAATAAAAGCAACACATAGACATAAGGACCTCCCACACCTCTCTCATGATATCATTCCATTTTCAAACTGTCCATTATATTATCATACAGAGGCACAAATCTCTCCATTGTAACTTTTTTTTAAAATTTTTTTGATGTGGGAAAAAAAAACTCTCTCAAGGAATTCATCCCTTTGAGAATTTCCAATTGTTTTGTCAAATCTGCTGCTGATGTTGGTGAAGATGTGAGGCTTATTGCTATTGCACAGAACAGTAAAAGCCTGACTGGATTTTATGGAAGATACCTTGATTGCAGCAACCCAAGAAAAGGGTCAGAGAGAAATAAAAGAAAAACTCAGCTGGTTGGGTGGTGAGTCTGACTGTATGTAGCTCCGACCTAATTTCTTAGCTGTAAAACCATGGGCAAACAACTTTTTCATAAATTTGAACTCCAAATGTTGGGCACCAATTGTAAATAATAATAAAATAATAAAAACTCAGAGACAGATATTTGGGTTAAACCTGAAGATCAGAAAAGCAAAGCAGCCAGCCACCACTGACTCTTACCTCTACCTCAGACCAAAAAGGGGTGATACCGCCTCCACAAATCCTCAGATTGAGACTGAGAGTGAAACCTGTCTTCTCCCATTTTATAATCCTCTCTAGTGCTATGATTAAAGACGTGTACCATCATTGCCTAATCTCTGTGGTTAACTAGTGTGACTGCTGGGATTAAAGCTGTGTGTAATTACTGTCTAGCCTGCATGACTGACTAGTGTGGCCACTTTGCACTGATCTTCAGGCAAGCTTTGTTTATTAACACAAAAAAACATACCACTATACAATATCAAGAAGAATCAATAAGAAGTAATACATTTAGAATAACTCCAAGTGACAGAGGTGGGTTGAGAAAGACGGCAGCATCATGTGTCCCCTCACTCTTAGTTCTGACAAACACCCTAACACCTCCCTACAGGTCAGCAAAGGGGTTTCCCTAATGGGTTTTATATTTTATTATTCTGAACCTATTGAGTTCTTACGAGTTTTCATAGTGAATTTTTCATGACCAGGAAACGAGCTTCTGTGAACACATAACAAGGAGAATGAATCAGGGAATCATTTATTGAAAACACATGTTCACAGATTCTCAATGTCCATCTTATTTTTTTTAAGTGGTGGAAAAATTGATGCCAATGTTTTATCTGTGTCTTCCTCTAATCAATTTTTACCGTTTTTTAAGGTAAAGAGATATCTTGAACATATCAGACCCAGAAGATAAATTGACATGGTGTCATTGCACAAAAGCAATCCTGTCAGGCTTCTAAGGTAAAGGAGACAGAAAATATAGGAAGCCTGTAAGTCATGGATGGCAACAGAGGAACTGCCCATGGGCATTTATACCCAGTGACCTACTAGCAAGAATACAGCGATAGAAGGGAAGCTTCCTGTCCTGTCTATAGCTAAAGGGGTAGTTTCCATTCATGACATCTGCTGCATTGTTAAGCAAAAACATATGGAGAGGCATGTTTAAAGAGATTGGGGTTATTTATATTCACAAAGGAATGTCCCTATATTGGGGTTAAACATAGCTTAGGAAATCCTCTAGAGATTCTGTGCCTAAAGTTCCATTTGCTGGCATACGCGAGTGAAGAGTCATTTTAACAGGAAAAGTTATTCTCAAAATCAGAGCACTGTGATAAATTGGATTCCTTTAGAAAGAAAAAAAGGTCTCTGTTCGGTGTTGTAACAGCAGCACTTTCCGTGTGTTTCATGTTAATATCCAAAGTTGCGTAAGTACTTTGTCCTATTTTTTAGGGGATGTTTAAAGAGAGAAGTGCCCACTTTCTCTGCAATCTTTATTCTAAAAAGGCCTCCTTAGACACTTCTCTCAAAGAAATTGGGTCAATGAAAAAAAATGAAATATTAAAAGCACTTTGAGAGGAAAGGGAGAAAGCTGTACAAATTAGTGTCATGATCATTTTATTATATCTATTATGAGATTCAGAAAATGTACAGACAGTGCAATAAATATAACTTCAAGAATGGTACCTTAGTCTTACCTTAGCTTTGATTATAGGTGTTCTTATCATACACTTCAGCAATTCCTTCAGAAGACATTGACAGTGCTGTGGTTGATTCATTATTTTTTATGATTGGTGATGAGCATATCCCATTTATAACAAACATTATTTTATTTTATCTATTTATTCTATCCACAGTTACCATAATCATAACTACTACAGACAGCAAAATTTACAGAAGTAGTGATAGAAAGACATTCTCACACTTTGTTCCTTTATTGTGAAAATGGTACTTTAGATATGCAGAAACCTTCTAAAACTGGTTCTTTTTTGGACAATAAATTTTTCAATTTTGTCTACTTTCTAGAATTTCTAAGTTCACCTGAAAGATAAGAAGAAGAAGAATGAAACACTAACATAATAACCTCCAAAGAAAGGGTGTTCTATCTGGCATCTTGTCTTCTTGATGATTGCAGTTGTTTCTAGTAGAGACAACCATCTCAAATTTCTTCAACTCATCATTCATATCCTTGGTAGCCATTCCTCTTCATTACTTTGTATTGTAGTTATGTATTCATATAGCTATCTCCCTGGCTAGATAATATGCACATAGAAGGAAAGGCACATGAAGGAGCCACCTTTGTCTGGGAATTGGAGGCAGCCTGTGAGATAACCCCTAGGAAGATTTGAAAGAGAAGAAACACTTTCTATACAAGAGTTAGCATTGGGTTGCCTTCACTTTTCTTCCATTATAATCACAGTATAGTACCTTTTACTAGTGCTATAATGTTTCTTTATACCATATTATTCTTCATGAATCCCAGATAGTTAAATGTGTAGACTGCAATATAAATGTGTTTCGGGTACTATTAACTATTACTTTCTTTTATCCTTTGTCTTATGTAAGATTGATCAATAGATACAGGTCATTTAATACCTATAAAAATCTCTCTAAAATCTTACTACAGAGTCTTACTAAAATCTTACTATAGACTCTTGCTTGAGAAAGTATATTTTATATGTATTCAAACAGAAACTTGGGAATGAATGCTATCATTAGCCTCTTCTACAAATAAGGAAACTGAGACTTAACATTTGAGTTAAAAATGATAGATACAGGATAAGAATCCAGGCATATGTGACTCCAAACTCCCACATACCAAAATAACAACAAAAATAATCTCCAAATTATAATATAGCATTTATTTCCCAAATTATACTCAAATAATATAAAACAACTAAAATATTTAATGGAACTACTTATAGTCATCAATATGATATAAGAAATGCATATTCATCTATAATAGATAAAATAAGAAGCATTATAGGAGGAAGAAATATTTATTATTTTTATTTTTAGTGTGTGTCTGTAGATTTGGATGTACATATAAGCACAGGTAAAACTGCATGCCATGGCATGAGTAGAGAGGTCAGAACACAACTTGCAGAATTCAGTACCATCCTTCCATCATGTGAATTCCAGGGTTCTAAATTAGATGTTCAGGCTTGCCAGCAAGTCCACCTACCAACTAAGCCATCGAGCTGGCCCAGAAATATTTTTAAATAGGTGTATCAAGGAAGAACATTTTGAAACAGTGAAGGTTACAAAGGAGAAGCATAGATAAAGCTATGTAAATGTGAAATTGGGAAGTAGGGAGATTTAGGGATGTGAAATATAAATTAGCATGGACAGACACTGTGAAATATAGTGTTGCAAAGCTTCCTAATCTGGTTTGTAGGAGCTTAGGCACTTAAGAGTGATAAGGAATTTTTTATTTCTAGCTTAAAGTTTGCACATTGTACTCTCAATAAGCATCTGGAGTTGCTAAGGCAAAGCTCTTTTTAAAAATAAATTGATGTGTTTTACAATTGTGTATTTGTTGCTATGGAGGGGCCCCATGGGTAAAGTACTTGGGCAACCCATGAAGACATGAGTTCAATCCCATACAAAATTTAAAAAGCTTGGGAAGAGTACATGCCTATAATCCTAGTACCGGGGACACAAAGACAGGGGGATTGCTTGGTCTTGCTGGTCAGCCAGTCTATCTGAATCCATGAGGTCTAGTTTCAGTGAGAGATTGTCTCAAACAACAAAGTGGAGAACATCTGAGGACAATCAGCAGTGTCAGCTTGTGACATCATCACACGTATGTAGACATACACATGTATTCATAAGCATATGTGCCATACAAAATGCAGTGAAATAGCCTGACAGCAGTAAATTAGTTGACTCATGGGATCATTAAATTTAAATATATCATTTAATTCAACTGTCTACAGTAAAAATAGTAAGGTGTAGCGTTATAGGAAAGGACCCTATTTTGTAAACATTTGAGCCATATGCCAAAGTACATAGAAAAAAAAAACAATTTAAAGATATGCCAAGATCTTTTTCTTTTTTTCTTTTTCCAAGTTTTCAAGACAAGATTTTCTTGTGTAGTATTGGTTATCCTAGAACTTACTCTTGTAGACCAGGCTGGCTTTGAACTCACAGAGATCTGCCTACTTCTGCCTCCCAAATGTGGGATTAGAGGCGTGTACCACCACTATCTGGATGATAATACCAGGATTTTGACATTGAATAAAATACTTGGCTTGGGAAGAAAAATCACCAACTACTTGGGGTAGTGTGACCACTTTGCTGGGATGAGCCATTAGTTAGCAATAATGTGACTTCAGAAAAACAGAATCCAGCTGATCTAGAGAGATGATCACTGAACGGCATCCAGCCAACACATATTTCATCCTTCTCTCTCTACCTATCACATATTAAGCAGGCTCCACAAATTGAAGTGAGTTCTTTTAATTCCCTAAATTTAATCACAAGAGAAGGAAATATACGGTCTATGTATGGACGATGAGGCCAAAGTAAACTCTACATTCCCAATAAATAATACAAAAAAAAAACATAAAACAAATCAAACCAAACAGACAAAATCCCAAACAGAAGCCTAGCCTTTCCTTAAAACCCATGTCTCTGGGTAATGGGAGAAAGTATGTTAACTGATAATTTACAGATTTCCCAGTGTCAACTCACAAGTGAGGGACACTAGAAAAACAATGCACCCTTCTGTGTTGACTTCAGTCCTTTGAGCATTCATATCTAATGAGAAGATCGGGGAAGCACTGGACAGCTGCATATAAGGGAAGCATGTGACTCAACCGCATGACACGCAAAATTGATTTCCCAGATCAAAAGCATAGCTTAGGGGGAAAACTCTTGGAATGGAGTACAGATTGGCTTGAGGGCAGAAAACTAGCATCAGTCAGAAAAGGGACTTGTAACAGACAGCTAACAAGCAGGGGCCAATCTTTTAGTCTTCCCATGAATGTCCTGAGAAGTGTACATAGGAATTTTAGAGATTAAACTACTCACTGTAAAACTCGAACTGAGGGTGTAAATGTTGCTTAGTAGAAGAAAAATGTGTAAAATTCTTCAGTTGGGAATAGGACTCCAAAAGTGGCTTTATAACTATTCTCCCCATTACCAATTAAATGAATACAGTAATTCAGAAAAAGCACCAGGAAACATTACAGAGGCCAGAAAACCCAGTGGGCTGCCCAGAGACCCTCTCCCACCACTCTCTCTGTTTTCTCAGATTCTGTCCTTAGGTCTCATTCTTGGAACTGATTAGACAGAAAAGGAAGTCCCCTCACCACATAATAATCAAAACACTAAATACACAGAAACTAAGAATGGATATTAAAAGCTACAAAGGAAAACTATGAACATGTAAAGACAGATCTTTTGGAATTAAACCAGACACTTGAAACCTTGGCCCTGACTGCCTCTAGAGAGGTGAGTGTCTGGGTTCCCTACTGGAGGGCCCTGCTCTCAACACCCTAGCCCCTGGAGGCACATTCTGCACCACACTCCCACCCAGCAGAGCCCCAGAGACCTGGGAGCAGCCTCCACACACTTACAACCATCCCCTCCTGCATCTGTGACCACTGGAGCCTTGGCCCTGATTGCCCCTGGAGTGGTGAGTATTTGGGTTCCCAGCGAGAAGGCCCAGCTTTCTGGACCCTCGCCCCCTTAGTCACATACTGTCCCCCACCCCTACCCAGTGATCTCCAGAGAGCTAAGAGTAGCCTCCTGACACCTGTAACCACATCTCTGACTTGAGCCTTGGTCCTAACTGCCCCTGGAGAGATTAGTGTCTGGTTTCCCACCTGGAGGGTCATGTTCTCCAGGCCCTAGCCCATTGGGGAACACCCAATGCTGCAACCCCAAACAACAAACCCCAGGCACCCTGGAGCAGCCTCCCCACACTTACAACCATCCCTGGGTCAAAGAAGAAATAAAGAAATTAAAGAATTCCTAGAAATTATTGAAAATAAATACACAACATACCCAAGCCTATGGAACACTATGAAAGCAGTGCTAAGAGGAAAGTTCATAGCACTGAGTGCCTACATAAAGAAAATGGAGAAATCTCACACTAGCAACATAACAACACACATGAAAACTCTAGAACAAAAAAAAATGCGGACTCACCCAGGAGGAGTAAACAACCGGAAATAGTCAAATTGAAGGCTGAAATCAATAAAGTAGAAACAAGAACAACAAAAAATAGATACGGAAAATCACTGAAACAAAGAGCTGGATCTTTAAGAAAATCAAGAAGATAGACAAACCCTTCACCAAACAGACCAAACTGCAGAGAAAGATATACAAATTACAAAATCAGAAATGAAAAGGGGAATCTTTAGCTCATACTTCGAAAACTTGTACTCCACAAAACTGGAAAATGTAAAAGAAATGGACAACTCTCTGGATAGGTACCACATAACAGTGTTAATTCAAGACCAGATAAACAATTTAAATAGACCTATAACCCGTAAGGAAAAACAAACGCTCAGGGCTGGATGATTTCAGCTCAAAATTCTACCAGAATTTAAAAGAAGAGCTAACCCCAATATTCCTCAAATTGTTCCACACAATCGAAACTGAAGGGACATTGCCAAACTCTTTTTATGAGGCTACAGTTACCCTGATACACAAACCACACAAAGAGTCAACCAAGAAAGATAATTACAGACCAGTCTTCTTCATGAATACTGACACAAAAATTCTCAAAAAAAAAAAAAAACAAACGGTAAATTGAATTCAAGAACACAAAAAGCTCATCTGTCAGGTCAATTAGAGAATTTTTAGTACTTACTTCTAAAAGTCTCAGCAGGAGTCATGACTAACCTACCTGTAGTTCAAGGAAAATAAAGGTGGCACAGAAAGGACTATTTTAAATTCAAAAAATTTCTTCCAGCAAATGAAAGAAGGACCATATCTGTTCTATTGACGATGCCTGTTACAGCAAGGCTCGTAAACAGCACTTCCTAATCCTAGACTGAAGTGAAACTGAGTGAGTGGATGAGCAAGCCAAAGGAAACGCCCTGTGCAGAGTTCAACCTACAAAACTGTTGCTGACAAGGTTGATACCCTGAGTATAACACATTTCCCGGGCTACAGTCCTGCTATCTTTCTCTCATATTTTCTGCTCTTAGAGTCAATATTTGTTCATTCATCTTTTTGTGTTCATATTTATTACTCATAGAATCCAAAGCAAGTACCTGTAGAAAACTAATTCATAGATCACTTTATTCTCAAATACAAAATAAATTATTTTAACTTTAGTTCAGTCTCAAAATAGAAACGTATACGATACTACTGAAAATTTTGGTTTTATGGTAAAATTTGCATAGGTAGCCTACAAACCAACCACATCATTGATGCTTATATCAAAGGCACACTAATAGCAAAAGGCAAATTAAAGTCTTTATACCTTTTCTTTCTGTTTGAAAATTAGTTTGATTCAAGTGTTCAACAAAGAATTTTGTGACTTCTAAATGATTATTGGTTAATAAGCAAAACATGGAGTTGGAGTATCTCAGGAAATTTAAGTTAGGTTTACTAACATAAATAAATACATAATTACAACTTGTTTTCCGTTAAAATTAAAAAGTCATACTAAGAACAAAACATGAAAATGTCATGACTTTATTTTTCCTTACAGTTGAATAGCATTCCACTGTGTATACATAACTAGAAAACATTATATTTCATGAAATAACCTAGACCCAGGAAGATATACTTCCCATTTTCTCCGTCATCCACGTTTCCCAGAACCAAAACTTCAGATAGTAGTATATAACCTGGAATAATTGCAGAAACCAGGAAAGTAAAAATGAGCATGGACAGGGAGCCCCAGAGAAGGAAATAGCCAGGTACAAGTGAAATGAAGGTGGGAACAGGAAAAATGAGAAGGGGAGCTCTAATTAGGGACGTGGGAGAGAGAGAAATACAGAAGGAGACAGGGTAGGAATAAAGTAACACTGTGGGTATTTGAAAGCACCTCAAAGAGTCATGTTATTATATACTTGCCTAAAAGTTCATACATTGATATAAATGTGTGTGTGTGTGTGTGTGAGAGAGAGAGAGAGAGAGAGAGAGAGAGAGAGAGGAAGAGAGAGAGAGAGAGAGAGAGGAAGAGAGAGAGAGAGATCACTTTGGTTGATAAGAACCAATAATCATACCCATCTTTTAAAAAAACGAAGAAGGAGGAGGAGGAGGAGAAGGAGACGAAGAAGCAGAAACCAGCAGAATGAGAAACCCATTTTAGTTGTTGGTCACAAGAGTCAAAAGGACTCCAAAAACAATATGAACTATTTCTATTGGCCTTGATTAGCTCCCAGAGGTTGGGGTAAATAACCTACTGCTAAAGACACCACATACTTCGGACACAAGACTCAGAATGTTCCAACTGGATCTGACCTGAAAGTCTCCTGCCTAATAACTTTTAAACTGCCAGAAGGTGCTATGCAATCTACCAGAAGAGAAAGGCAACTGATAGTACTACCCAGCCATGATGCCTATACACCACCACAGTGGCAGCATGGCAAAATCTTTCCTAAAGATGCAATAGTGGCTCTCAAAATTTTAGCAGTAATCAGCTGCTCTCTAATTGGCTTAGATCCCACACAAGAGGAGGGAATACTCTATTTATGTAAAGAAAACCTAGTCAACTACCCAAGAGTAGTGAGGTCGTATATCTTAGAGAAGGACTTATAAACAGCATTTTATTATGTGTCGCTCTCACCTCTCATCAAAGAAGCTTTTCTTTGTAGTAGAGATCATTAAAGAAAACTATAGCTGGTTAAAACAAGAAGAATAACTTATCCTGAGATGTCCAATTCCAGTGATTCTACCTACAACACATCTCCTGAACCTTTAGTGAACATCACAGAAGGCAAAGTGGAAAGATTGAAAGAGCCAGGATTCCTGCCGTGAGATTATGCCTCCGAGAGGTTACTAGGCAAAGAAGTTACTCCCATGACACCTCAGATATATGGTTGTCTAAACAAGAGACAGACAATGACAATACTAATAGACATGCTATCACAGAAGTGGAAAAGCTCATATGGCCCCACCCCTAGCCAAAGCACTATAAGAAATTGATGCTGAGAAAGGGATATTAGTCTTCCCCTGAGATAAGCCTCTTAATAGATAATCCAATGCAAAGTAGTCAGCACTGAAATCATATGATTTTATTACTGTAACAAGCATGTGTTACATGCTTATGCAATAATAAGCAAAATTGGCAGCTTGAATTTATATATTTATATATACATATATATTTGAATAATAATAATCAAAAGAGAGGAAGCAAAGATAGATATAGGAAGAGTTGAGGGGGACATAAAAGAGTATGAAAGGAATAAAAGGAGGAAGTAACTATGTAATTCTCTTTGAATTTAAAAGTTAAATAATAAAAAAATAAAATATAGTACTATAAAATAGAAAATGTTACCTCCCCTATAACTGACATCTAAATACAGAGTTGTGCACACATGGTTAAAAATGAGTATTTAGTATAAAATCACATGGCACACACTTTTGTCAACTATAGGGATCATCTGAGTCCTTCCTTTGTTTCAACCTATACCAAATCAAATAATACAAATGTAGGAGTGTTTGAAGTGGTATCTTCTATTTGGATGAATGGTATCTAAAATAATTTGAAAGCTAAAAAAAAAAGTCAGCTACTCTTCAACTACTCTGCAGCCAAAAGGAGACAGCAGTACTCACACCTTAGTAGTTTTAGATGAGAAGCCATCCTCCTCCTCTCTGGCTTACGTGGACACATTGACTTATCACTCTGAGAATGAGGGTTTGAGGAGAATTGAATAAAGGAGTCAGTCCACTTTTCATTACTGTAGCAAACTTATTATTAAAGGCTTATTTTGGCTCAAAATTTCAGTTCAATGTCAGCTGACTGCATTATTCTGGCCTGAGACAAAACAGAACATCACAGTATTAGCAGTGTGTAACAGTAAGCAAAGGGGGTTATGGGGAGGATCTAATGATGTATAAAGTCATGCTGTCCTGCTCCTAGCAATATAATTTCTTTATCTAGGCTTCACCTCCTGCTTTCAACCACATACCATCAAAGCCATCAATTTATTCAAACAGCCATGGATTAATCCACTGGTTAGGTCAGAGCCTTCATGATCTAATCACATCTACAAAGTACCACCATTTTGCAAGCAAGTCTTCAACATATGAACCTTTATTGGTAAATATTTCATTAACACAACATAATATAGAGTTGGTTGACATTAAAGTAAAGAAGCTGTAAGAAAATCAAAGGAATGCTTTTGACCCTTCGGATGTGCAAAGGCTACACAAGATCCTGGAGACAGAGGGAGCAGGATGAACTGGGCCATCTGAAAGAGACTATGACCTTCATTTTATGGAAGAAGCCAGCATGTAAACCCACACCAGAAACATAAGCTTCTCAGCATTACTACTCTCTCTCTCCTAAGCTTTGTTCATGCTTCTTGTTGGGTAGTAAGAGGATAAGAAGACAATAAAAGTCAGTCTCCTTAGCCATAGAGGTAACAAAAGGACTGTGAAGCCAATAGAATTCCCAGGAATTGTTTCACATCAAGACTCAACTTCAAGCTCTCTTGCTACAAAGCAGTCTGTAGTCTTGGTAGATGCTTGATTTTTAATGAATTCGGAGTATTTTTCTGATAGAGTAGATTCTACCAACATTGAAGAAATTAACAAAGAGTTAAAAAAATTTCTAACAATTCAGGTTTAACTTAGGCTTAATTTAGGAAAACCCAACATATCTCCCTTCTAAAATAAAATACCCAGCTATCTCAGCTTCTAAAGATAAGAGACTTCCTACTCAGATAAAGACAATCAAAAACTACATATAAAAATCCAGCAGGATCCTTAAGTGGAGAGACTTTCTCTTACAAATTTTAGCATCAACAGGTTGGGTTATTTTTCTACTAAACAAATAAAATATCTGAACTAATTGTGTCACAAAAAAATGGTTTTTATGTTGGCTCAGTGTTTTGAGGTTCATAATTGATTGTCTCTATTGCTTTGGAAAGGCAGCACATTATAGTAGCTGAGTGTGACAGGGGATAACCACAGACCATGTGACCAGAATGGAAAGAGAAACGGGAATCTCCATGAAGAGCATCCCTAGAGTGCACAAACGACTTGTCTCCAGGCTCCATTTTCTAAAGGAGACTCAGCCTCCCAACCAAGTCACTCAGAGAACTACACCTATAATATACAGCCTTGGGAGGAAACTTACCTAAGTCCCAGTTAGCAGTAGATACTGAACATTGTGTCAAGTGTAATTCCTCACATTCCTCTAAGCATCATTTGTGTATTACAGGTCATCTCTATTCAAATCATGTTCAACATCACCTCTGACCTTGTTGGTACTGTGCCCAAGACCAAATACTCAGATCTGAGATTTTAAAATATTATTTTAATTTTAAACTATGTGGGTCATAGAGGATATGTGCAAAGGAAGGAGGGGGTGATGCTGCAGAGTCAAGATGTAGATGTCAGTTCTTTGGGAGCTTAAGTTACAGACTGACTATCATGGATACTGGGAATTGAACCTGGGTCCTCTGGAAAGGCAGTGTGTGTTCTTAATCACTGATCTATCTCTTCAAGCACAGAATCTGCAGTTTTAACAGGGTTCGAAGATAATTCAGATGTTTCTTGGAGTCAGAGGAGTATAATTCCAGTCTCCTTTAGCACCAGGCTTCTATGTATGATCTATGTCCACAAAGCAGTTTGACTACATTTACACAAGACTTAGATGAATGAAGTGAGCAATCAGAGACAGCAGACTTTAGCCTGGATCAGAAGCATAAATCATTAGGCCATATGCCCAGATCATCTGGTTCCATAGGTCTGGGTTGGGACCTGATGATTTGCAGTTCTAACAAGTTTCCAGGTGATACTGATGCTGCTATCTGATGGAACACACCTTTAAAAGCATTTTCAAATACCAAAGTCCTGGGAGGTTGGAAGGGCTGTATCTTTTGAGACCTGCAGTGGTGGTGGTCCTTGCCCAGTGTGATATCTTCCTGATATGGCAGACACACAGGAGTTCTGAGGCCAATGGTAGCAGCAGCTTCCTTCGCAAGCCAGTTTTCTATGTGGTTCCGGGCATAGTTCCCAGAAACTCAGCCTTGAATCTGTACTTTTAACTCTCCCAATAACTGTGTGAACTATCATAAATCTCTTTCCAAGTAAACTTGTTAGGTCAGATTCTGTTGCCTACAAATAAGAACTCTGGCCAACACAGCTCTTTTAGACACTTAGCAAAGGAGTTTTAGACTATGCTTTTGTTGTTCAGTCCACTTCACTTGGGCAGATCAACAGATACAGGGCAGAAAAACTAACCAAGGATTTAGTCCCGTGTCCCTACAATATGTGAACCTAATCCTAGTAACAGGTAAATGAGTGGATTTTGTTTCCAAGAAAACTGATGGACACCTGGTATCCAGCATCCTTTAAAGGACCTAAAGGCTATATTTGGCACGTGACTAATACTTGCATTATGGTAATACTATATTATTACTATAGTATATAGTAATAATTTAGTAATCATTAATTAATGCCACATTATTAATATACCCTGATGAAGTCCCTTCACAGTATTCAAAACATATCATAATTAACAAAAAGTCCTGACTTTTGATCATTAATAAACAGATTTGAGATAATTTTGCACAACTAATGTAGATAACTATGTATACTAACAGATCTTTCTCTAAAGAAAAAGCTTGCCTTGCTACTTGACTTATCATTGTCAAGTCCTGGTTCCCCAAATACTATCAACACAATACTGATAAGGCCAACTTGACTTTGATCCTCACCACACAAAGGATACTACAAGTCTGGCAAGATTTTGAAGGTTTCTTGGAGAGGCAATCTTGAAAATTATTGGGAGTATGGTTTAAGGAGGGTCTTTCAGTTTTGGGGTTAAATAAAGAAAGGGATTGGTTAGTGTTATAGAAGAAGTATTAAACAGAAAAGGAAAGCTTTTGTTTTGTTTTTTTAAGCCAAAAGGCTCACAAAATTTGAGGACTAAAATAATCCATTGATACTTTCCCATTGAGGAGTTAAAGTCATGAGTTTGTGCATGAGTTTTATAAAAAAAAATTGTGTTAATATGGACAGTGTGTCAAGTTGACAAAAAAAACAAGACATTGGGAGGAAGGACTCTCAACTGAGAAGTCACCTCCATTAGATTGTCCTGTAAGCAAATCTGTAGGACATTTTCCTAATTAATGATTGATATGGTGGGCCCAGTTCTCTGTGTTTGGTATCACTCTAGATCAGTGGTCCTGGATAGCATAGGAAAGCAAGCTGAAATACCCAGTAAGGATCATCCCTCTATGACCTCTGCTTTAGTTCCTGCCTCCAAGTTCTGCCTTGAGGTCCTGATTTTGGCTTCCCTCAATTGACTGCAACCCAAGATGTGTATATTCTTTCCTCCTCAAGTCCCTTTTAATCATGGTATTTTATCATAGCAATAGAATCCTAACTAGCACAAAGCATAAGTTGTGGGATGTAAAGGTTAAAAAAAATTAGTTTTCACAATTTAAGCATTGTGCCTGGGCAGATAAAAATGCTTCCTTTTTATATCCTACTAGAAAATGAAATCTTTCAGGGAAGGAAATGTTTATAATGTGTGCCTAGTAAGGCCTGGAACTCATTAATATTTGTTGGATGGGTGAATGGATAGGTGGATATATGCATGCATGCATGAATAGTAGATGAACATATGAATGAATTGGGTTTGTCCATAGTCCCATTACCCTGTGTCCAAAACTTTCGTGTATATAATGCCAAAGTCAACCGATAGGAATGATTCTCGTGATCATGTGGATAGTGCATTGCTCCAGTGTAGATTATGTAGTATCATTCTGAATGAGAGCTGAAGTTCCTATGTTGTTTGTATTGACTGATGCAGTGGAGGTCAGATCATGGAAGATCAATACAGAGGACAGGGTGCCCTTGCTCTATAAATACCACATTATTATCACTCACATAAGAGAGAATCAGGGGAAGACATCTTGAATGTGAATGAATTTAAAGTCAACATCATTGAAAAAAAACACTAAAATTAGCCAAACAGATCTTCCTGCTTCAAACTGAAAGGGAAGGCTGAGGATTAAAAATTAAATCTGATTCTAGAAAGACGAATAAAGTTACTTTTGCATTTCTGTGACTCATGCAATTTGTACAGTGCTATATAAACATAAAATTTCTGCCTCCAATAAAGAGATTCATGCCCAGATAATCCACATTCCAAAAAGTAAATAAGCAAATAAGCACTTAGGAGAAAGATAAGACCAGGCCAACAAGACTGTAAAGAAAGCTCTGGAAAATATGATGGATGGGCTTTGTCTTTCTTCAGAACAAACAAGGAAAACACTGTAAAACCCCTACCTGAATTTCCAACAACGAACCTGTATCTTCACTTTGCTCTGTATGAACTTGACCTCAAAACAAACAAGTTTTTAACATAAGTTAAAGACAGCAGAGGTGTCATTGATCTGTCTCCCAGGCCACCAATGGTGACCTCAAATAGCCACAGTAACATGCTGAGGAAATCCAGAAGCAACTGGGAAGGATGCTGCTCCACGTTATAAACAAGTGCCTCTCAGGCTGTACTCCACCCCAGGACCGCTCCACTCAGAAGAGATCTGTCCTCAGAACATGTGCTCCTATTCCCCCTACAGCTGATGAAACAAACACAATCCTAACTTTGCCTGCTCGACCACCTTAATTTCTCTACAAATTGCATTTTAAATTTCTCTCTCCTGTTCTGCCACCTGTTTTACCTTTCTTTGCTCTTTCAAATTCCTACCTCCCTACTCCCCCCTTTTCAAATTGTCTTTAACAGGTGTGCATCTAATCAAAGTAAGATTTTTCCTGATTGTGGAAAAGTGTATAAAAGTAAATCCACATATGTACATTTTTATGAAAGTGAAATTGCGTAGGGTAAAAGCTTTTGGTAAATGCAAATATGTGTGAAAAGTGCACTTGAAAGCCTAAGTAAGTCCCAGGCAGCTGGAGTCAAGGGAGACTCCTTGTATTGGAGACCTCTGCCAAGAGAACTTATATTTCCCAACTCTAAGTCTTTGAGAGAAGAAAGAAGAGGATTGGACAACAAGGACTGTGGATGCATCTGGAAAAGTTACTATAGCTGTGTTTTTATTGTGTGTGTGTGTGTGTGTGTGTGTTGTGTGCATTCCACAAAACAGGAAAACTTGCAAGCGTTTCTCTCTCCTCCCACCATGTGGGTCCCAAAGATCCAATGTGGATAGTCAGATATGGTATTAAGTGCCTTAAATCCACTGAGTCTTGTTCCAAGGCTCCATTGTAGATAACTTTTGAAAGAAAATTGAATACTAGACTTAAGTATTAGTTGATATGAAAATCACAGTCAAATTACAATTTCTACTTTCTTGATCTATTTATTCAACAAATTTTATAAAGAAAATGAAATGTTCTATCTTCTGTTCTGAGAATATTAAAAGAAGCAAATACATAGCCTGGCCTTATTCTTATGACACTTGGAATGAGATTTTTTATACCATGTTAACAGTCAGTATACTTGGCCTTGATGAAGCCCTGAAGACATAAAGAATAATAAAGCATAGGTTCTGACTAATGTCTCCCATTAATTTGCTGCCAATGATAACGTTAAAAGTAAATGACATAAAGTAGAACAAATTAATTTTGAATGAAAGATTTTCCAATCTTTTTAAATTACACTGATAAAGATTTTTTTATTTTTTCCTCTATAACTGAAAATTGAACTTAGTTTTTTTTACATGCTAGCAAGTACTCTACCACTGACTTAACTCTTTTTTGTTAATTTACTTATTCTTTGAAAATTTCATAGATGCATACAATATATTTTGATTATATTTACTCTACTCTTTCCACTTCCAGCTCCTCTAAGGCTACTTCATTATGTTCTCTTCTCAACAAGTTCAACTCATAAGTTCATAGTCTTTTTTACGACTGAGTCCCCTTAGTGTTGCCTATGTGTGCATGGGCATTGGGGCATCCACTGGAGCACTGATAGACTACCAGGGGTCATATCATTGAAGAAAAGTTGGCCCTCTTTCTTTTACTTTCACTTAATGCATAACCAAGTGACTCATAATGCAGAGTAGCTCCAAAAAAACCAAAGAATCAAGTGTTTAACTTCACAAACTGGAAAACACAGCTCAAGACCTGTACTTCTTTGAGGCACAAGCCACTTTGAAAAGCTGAAACAGGAAAATTGGATTCTATACTCAAAAAAAATGATGCTATGAATACTTTTGAGAAGCTACCTGAATCTGGCATGTAGAAAGTTACCCAAATAAACGGCAAAATAAAGTTTCTAAAATCCATGCTTTCAGTGTTTCTGGATTGTCTCATTGGCTCTGGGTCATTATTGTGTGACCTGGAAGCCTAGTGAAGCTGGCTTTCTCAAGGACAGCATGTCTCTTCATCCTCATTGGTCATATATCTCAAGCTGTAGCTGTCACCTACAACAAAAGAGGAAATAATTTGCAAGGAAGCTGGAAGCATACTAATATACACCGTCATTTAGAAGTTTGATTCCCAGAAGCAGAGATTTGCAGAATGTCAAAAAATTGTAAAAGCAATAAATACTGAAAATACCTTTTCTATTTTCCTACATGGTCATATCTGGTGACAAAGGACAGGAGTGAATACAATCTATTTAATGAAGAAAATAAAAAGAATTGGTAAATGGCTCCTAATTGTGGGGGCCTGTTGTGTGAGAGGGCCTGCTTTTGGTCCTGGCCACCCAGCTAGCTTACACCTGAAATAATCACACAGAAACTGTATTCATTTAAACACTGCCTGGCCCATTAGCTCTAGCCTCTTATTGGCTAACTCTCACATCTTGATTAACTCATTTCTATTAAATCTGTGTATCACCACATAAATGTGGCTTACTGGCAAGATTCTAACCTATGTCCATCTCAGGCAGGAGATTCATGGAGTCTGCCTGACTCTGTTCTTCTTCCCTGCATTCAGTTCTGTCTACTTCACCTACCTAATTTCTGCCCTACCAAAAGGCCATGGCAGTTTCTTTATTCAACCAATGAAAGCAACACATAAGCAGAAGGACCTCCTACACCATTTCCCCTTTTCTGTTTAAATAAAAAAGAAAGACTTTCATTTAACATAGTAAAATTACATATAACAGGTATCAAGCAAGAATATTTAGATCTATTACAGTTACAATATTTAGATCTACTTTATCTTTTATCATGATAGTGGAAAACTAGAACTAGAACTAAAAATTCATCAATTCTATCAAAGAAAGATATAATATTACCTAAGTAAACATTGTAAGCAACTTCCAAAACTCTAGAATTGACAGAGACATATTGCTGCCTGGACAGTCACCCAAAGTTTTTCTGTACCATTGGGGCATCCTTCTTCAGCCTCCAGGCCCATAGTATCCAAGAAGCAGGAAAATTCAAAGACAGTTCAGTCACTTTCTTCTGTATCCTGCAGAATGTCTCACAGACTCTTTAATGAATCAGGAATCCCAAAGGACCATCTCATCTTTTGGCAAGTTCAGTAGTCATCTCTTTGCAGATTCTTCATGTCCAGTTTATGCAACAGTCCAGGCAAGATCAGTTTCTTGCCCAAATGGCTAACCAACTCCATAAGGAGCCTCTTTGAAACCCATCTTCCTCTTGAAGTAGATTGGTGCTTCCAGGAGTAGACTTGTCTCATTGTCATGAAAAGTCCTAAGTTATTAAAACATTTTAAATGTCATATTCTATAGTCTTTGAAAGACATGAAGAATGCCTATCTGAGTGAAATATATTGCTATATATCTAGAAAATCTAACTAACATGACTACAAGCTTGACTATTATCAATGATTATCCACTAACAATTTATATTTCCTAATTTTACATTACATTTTTAAATGAACTACACATTCACAATACCTTAATCAAGAGCAGAAATATACATATAACAAGATTGACCTTAAATTTATATCAATAAAGCAAAATCTATAGCAATAAAAATTATTCATATCTATATCAGGGGCCAGCCATGATAAGCTAAGTATGAACAGGTAATTCAAAGTAAGTTCTTTATTTCCAACCATTATCACCTGCCAGAGTAGAACTTGACCCTCAATAAATTTAATAAGAGGCCCAAGACTCAGTAGTTTACCCTAAAGCAATACCTGGTAGCAGGAAAGAACCACAAGCTGAGACCAGACCACAGACCAAGAGCAGACTATTCAAATGAAATGCCTAACATTCAGACCACTGTAGATAGGATCAGCTGCCAGCACACCTCGCCAGGACACCCCTAGACAAATGTCAGTCAATCAGGGATCCTGAACCTCAGAGACCCTTCACCCCCACCTTTAAAACTATAAAAACCCAGTTCTAATTGAGTTTGAAGCTCTCTGGTTATTCCAATACATTGAACATGCAAACAGACTGAGTTTGCAAACTTGATTAAAATAAAGGCTCTTTGCTTTTACATATGGGATTGGTCTCCTTGCTAACTTTGTGGGGACTTCGCAGATTTGGGCATAACAATAATCTCTGCCTACAGTATATCTCTCCTAGAGTAATCCTAGGGTGATGTAGCATTTGCCCACTCTATCTTCCCACTGAATATCTAAGTAAAGAATCTATCCATTGAACAAAAGTTGATAAAACTGGAGCACAGAGCACTAGGGTGGAACAAATCTTAATGGGTTGGTTCGGTATTCTCCTTCAACTTGTCCCAAAGTCCTCTTTTTTATGACAAATAATTTTAAAGTTCCCCCTTTACCCTGAAATTCATATCCAATGTATTTGCACAAAGAATTTCCAATAATGTTAATATAATGCCTTGACTATAAGGTAAAAGGAACAGAAAGATAATGTGTAATAAAATGATATGCATTTTATATGAAAATTCTCAGGTGTCATAATAAGAAGCCATATGAAGCAGTCAGATGTTTGTGTCTATACTTAGAATCTGCACGAAGGTGACAACCACAAATGGAGTCAAGTACAGGTGTGCTGAGTTGGCAACTCAAATATCACAAATGGCGTTGCCATTGGTGATGTAATTTTCTGAAACAGTGAGCAACTCTTGATAATTTCTAGCAAACAATCCTCCCTCAATATGCAATGCGGCCACATTCCTAGAAGCTTCAGCATCCATTAAAACTATACAAAAGTACCTTGAAGTTGTGTGCAAAACGAACTTAGGTTTTAGGTACTAGTCATATGTGTCTAAAGCATTTGGGAAACTATCAGACAATTCAAAGGAAGCAATATGACTTAATATATAATTTTAAATTATGATTTTCTTTTCTGCATATAATGTATTATATGGATATGGCAGTGAGAGTAGGAATAGACATAATTTTATGAATCCATTATAAGCAAAATAAAAAGAGGTAATAATACTTCAAACCGAAGTGAAAAAAAAACCTGATACTTGTGTGTTTGGGATTTGTGTTTGAGATAGAGAGAGAAGCAGCTTTTTTTCACGGGGTCAGATGTGAGAAAAAAGGCAAAAGGAATTGAATAGCTTCCTGGGTTCTGGTGAGGAAAAGAAAATACTAGACACGTTCTGAGAAGAAAAGATTAAAAATGGAAAGGTTTTTTTTTTAAAAAAAGTGCTTTTTTATTTATTTATTCTTTTTTTTTGGATACTCTCAGATGCCTGTTGTTCTGTAGGCTCCATATGTCTGAGTATTTGGCACCCAGCTTGTAGTCCTCCTTTTGGAAGATTGTGTAACCATAGACGGTGAGTGTTGCTGGAGGAAACGGGTCAGTAGGAGGAGACCTTGAGCACATAGGCTGGTGCAATTTCCTGTCCAGTCTCTGCTACCTGCTGCAGACACAGCAAGACCCACCCACCCCCACCATATGCTCCTGCCTTCCTGTCCTTTTTGCTATGATGGGTTTTATCCCTTCTTCAACTATGAACTCAAGTTGCCTTCCTTTAAATCTTTTGAGAGGTACATGATTACAGTCACAAGAAGAATAAGTAATAAACCTACTGTGTGAATGAATGAGAGTGGTAAGTAGGCAGATGCATATGCTGACCTATGGCTCAGTGAAATGGTTGAGAGAACTAACTGAATTAAATTGGAAAGGACCTATGAGTTAATTGAACTTTGACATAGTCACCTGTGACACCACAAAATAAAATAGAAACAAAGGAGATAAATATAAACAACTTCACAGAGGGGGGAAAATAAAACTTATGTGATACCTCAAATCAGTCAACAAGTAGAAACAAAATTATTGTTATTGAGAGGAATAGCAAAATATACATCAAGTACAAAAATACTTTAATAATCAAAATTGGAACCTAGCAAAAGTTGAGAAGCAAGAAGATTATATCAGTCTTTGGAAATATCCTGTCCACATCCTCTTTATACTCACACTAAAGGTAACACTCATAAATACTACTTCCCAGAAACCAAAGCAAGTTTAGTCCCCATGTAAGGCATAAAGTGCCACAGTGTTAATGGCTCACTATAATGTGATAGGTGAAGAATTAGTAACCCAATGTCTCCACTACTATCTCAGAGGAACACTGAGGTACATGCTTCAATATTTCTCAGAAATTTCAGCAGAATTTAACTGCAGATACCACCACCATGCTGGATTGTTAGGACATCTTATTCACTTCCTTCCCTTCTCTACGACATTTCGCTTTTATTGAGCTCTACATTTTTCTCTGCTCCCCTCCCTGCCTGTTCCCTCCCCTTCAACCCTCCTCCAAGGTCTGCATGCTCCCAATTTAATCAGGAAATCTTGTCTTTTTCTACTTTCCATGTAGATTTCATTCTCTGCCCGTGCCTCTTGCAATGACTTCTCAAAGGGTTTGTAAGCATATCCTTGGCTTAAAGATTGCTTCTGGAAGAATGCAAGCTGAGACCCAAAAACATGAATACTGAGCAACAAAACAAGATGAAGTATGATATTAATTCTCTTTAAAATGTCATTTGAAGAAAAGCTGGGAAAACATGATTACATTGTTAATATTAGTTTACTTTCAATGGTAAATAGCTCAAGGAAGATATCTTTCAATTGCAAATTATAACAAATCCCAAAGCAGTTCTATAAGAAATAGTATTTGGTTGCTGGAGAGATGACTCAGTGGGTAGGAGCACTGTTGCTCTTCCAGAGTTCCAGAGTTTATTTTCCAGCACTCATATAGGGCAGCCCACAAAAATCTATAACTCCAACTCCAATTAATTCGATGACTTCTTCTGGTCTCTGTGCACAAGCACATAAAAATGTACATTCATACACATAGACACACATAGAAGAAATATGTAGATAAAATGAATATCTTAAGGAACTGGAACTTCCCACAGGGCAGGAAACCCTGACTGCCCTGGGGGACGAAGAGGGAGGAGGAGGGGGAGTAGGGGGAGTGGGAGGGTGTTGGGAGGGGGGTGGAAATGGAAACTTTTATAATTTAATAAAATTTACTAAAAAAAAAAAGTTCTTATCTTGATTTACATACAAAAAGTGCAGAGTGGGGAATCTGAATTGATTCTGAATTCATGTAAATCTTATGAAGAGTTCAGATAGTGGCTCTGTAGTGTGAGGGGGGCCGGCTTGTTGGGGTATCTGTCCCGCCCAGTACCCCACAACCGGCAAGTCCCAGAGAAAATCACACACAGGACTCCATAAGGGTATAAACTGATTGGCCCATTAGCTCAGGCATCTTGTTAACCCTTGTAACTTATATTAACCCATTATTATTATCTATGGTAGCCATATGGCTTGGTACCTTTTTCAGCGGGGCAGCTTACATGTTGCTTCTTCGGTGATCTGGACAGGAATGGCAGAGGAACCTCCCTCCTTCCCAGAATTCTCCTGTTCTCATTGCATCACCTCTTCTTCCTGTCTGGTTTTCCCACCTATACTGCCAGTCTGGCCAATCAGCGTTTTATTAAAATATGATTGACAGAATACAGACAATTCTCCCGCATCATTTCCCTCTTTTGTTTTTAACAAAGGAAAATACCCATAGTCCATTTGTTGGGAATGTGGGCGTAGTATTTCAGGCTACTTCCTGCTGGTTGGGGGCGCTGATAATCTTATGGGGACCTAAAGAAAATTTAGAGTTATAATAAAGTCCTGACTGAAGTATCCTGTGAGTCTTGATCATCTCAGCCAGCAGTCTTGAACCTGTTCTGGATGAAGAACTCAGACATCTGGGCCATCTATTCCTGTCGGAGATTTTTCAGGTGGCCTCCCTTGGTCAAAGGTGATTTTTCTTAACTCTGAATAAATCCAGAGCCTCTCGTTTTCTGTGGAAACAAAAGCAAAATCTCTTCTCCAAAGTAGCATACCTTTTGACTTCAATTTTGAAGCCAAGGTATTTTCAAAATACCTATCTTGGGTTAGTTCAGCAGCATTTATAAACAAAAGTCTTTTAGCAGCTGTTGCTCCTTCCTCAGCATTCAAACAATTAAAAGAGAGCATAATAGCAAACAGTATCAAGATTCTCTGTGTATTTTCCATCTTTATGCGACTTTATTTCAACCTCTATTTGTCTTATTTTTACTTTTAACTTTTTGAGACAGGTTCTCTGTATATCTTTGTCCTGGAATAACTTTGTAGACCAGGCTGTCCTTGAACTCAGAGATCTCACTGTCTCTGCCTCCCCAGTGCTGGGATTAAAGGTGTATGCTACCACACCTTGAAATCACAGAGATCTGTCTGTCTCTGCCTCCTAGGCATTGGGATTGAAGGTGTCTGCTACCACACCTTGAAGTCACAGAGGTCAATCTCTACCTCTGTCCCTTGAAGTAACAAAGGTCAATATACCTTTGCCTCCCAGGCATTGGGATTAAAGGTGTGTACCACCACACCCTATTTCTTCCTTTCTTTCTTTTTTATTTTTAATGACTTTAACCTTTATCCTGCATATATTTTTAACACACTGTAAACCAGGTAGAGGTTTTCTACCTCTTTGAATCTCTCTTTACTGTATATCTCTCTTTTTTTTTGACCACATGAGTTTTTAAGGAGAGGACTAAAACTGTGGCTTTTATGGCTGGAATTAGCCCATTTTTTAGCTTTTCAGCCTCATGGCTGAGGTACCAGCCAGAGCTGTGTTTACTGCCACTACTCTATGGCGTTTTAAGGTTCTTGCTAACAAGCAAGCTGCAGCATTCTGCTCACAGACCACACTCAGTCGGACTGCCTGCCTGAAAGAGTCAGAGATTGCCTTGGCAGGACAGCCCAGAAACCCGACATTTTAAAACAGCACAGGTTTTTTCCTGCTACAGCTTAAAACCGAAAAGCATGCGTTCAGCTTTTCATCAACACCATTTAAGTGTTTCGTGGCAGGACCTCTTAATGAGCTGCAAGGTTTTGCAGCTAAAGCTGAGTCAGGAAGCCTCTCTTAGATGAGAGTGTTTGCTTGCCTCTAGCAAGCAGCGCAGACCTGAGAAATTGCTGCTACCAACAAAACATGCTTTACTCTATTCTTTCCCAAGCTTTCTCAAGCTTTCTGTGGATTCAGTTATCCACATTGGGCATCATCTGTAGTATGAGGGGGCCGGCTTGTTGGGGTATCTGTCCCGCCCAGTACCCCACAACCGGCAAGTCCCAGAAAAAATCACACACAGGACTCCATAAGGGTATAAACTGATTGGCCCATTAGCTCAGGCATCTTGTTAACCCTTGTAACTTATATTAACCTATTATTATTATCTATGGTAGCCATATGGCTTGGTACCTTTTTCAGCAGGGCAGCTTACATGTTGCTTCTTCGGTGATCTGGACAGAAATGGCAGAGGAACCTCCCTGCTTCCCAGAATTCTCCTGTTCTCATTGCATCACCTCTTCTTCCTGTCTGGTTTTCCCACCTATACTGCCTGCCTGGCCAATCAGCGTTTTATTAAAATATGATTGACAGAATACAGACAATTCTCCCGCATCATGGCTCTGTACCTTAATTCTCTGAACGATGAAAACAATGGAAAATAAATAACCAGCATCCTTGCTAATACAAATAAGATCAGGAATTAGAACTTTTTCTGCCTTAAGGGCTGACTTGAGGCATGTGTCCATCTTATAGCAATTCATGAGGGTCATATAGATACAGTGCTGATTCTGTCAACTTCGGTAGTTCAGGCTGCCTCACCCTCAGCATGAGCAGCACCCAGCAGCAAATTATTCTCTGGGGCTTCTTGGTGAAGATGATATGTTCAGCGTCTCTTCTCCTTACACATCTGTACTCCCCTTCTACCATTATGTGGTTTCTGTGTAGTACACATATGTAGGCAGAGTTTTCCTGTTCTGACCACCTGCTCCCAAATAACTTGCAGCCACTTCCCACATTCAGATTCAGAAACTTAATGCAAATTATAAATGCTCTATCTCTAGTTCAGGTTTGTTACTGGCTAACTTTTACACTTAAATTAACCCATATTTCTTATTTACATTTTGCCACATGACTCATGGTCAGTTACTTCATTTTCTATACATCCTGCTTCCTTGGCAGCTGGCTGGCGTCTCCTCTGATTCTGCCATTCCTCATCCCATCATTCTCAGTTTGACTTTCCTGCCTAACTTTATCCTGTTCAACTATTGGCCAGTCAGCTTGCTTATTAAACCAATCATGGTGACATTCATTCACACAATGTACAGAAGGATTATTCCACAGGACACATTTATTTCTTGATCTTTAATGAAATTCTTATAGACTAACCCAAATGATTAGCATCTCTCATTTTGATTCTTCAATACACTTTTTTACTAGTTAAAATGCACCCTCTCTTCCTGTCATACCCTTATTTCTCATAAAACACCCAGAAGTTTCTTCATGAAACACAAAATTATTACTACTTGTTTAAACCCCTTTAGTATGCCCAATGCCCTTAACATAAAAACACATTTGTGCCTGCATCCTTAAAGCATATTCAAGAGCACTATTCACACCACATAGTTTTCTGTACTTTCAACATGCTGCATTTTTTTCCTGCTCCTTGAATATACCCTACATTTTCCTGCCACAGGGCTTTTATACAGGCTACATTCTCTACTTACAAAGTATTTATCCCCCCCTAGCTCCGTGCTCTTCACTATCCAATTAGTCATCAGGTCTCACCTTAAATATTTCTTCACAAAAAACTGTCACTGATTCTTTTGCAGATCCCTGTTTTTTCCTTACACAAAAGAACTACCATCAGATTCTCCCACAGAAATCTGCACTTTGCTCTAATACTTCCCACATTTGATAACCTTTAGTCTCTTCTGCTAGACTGCAATTCAGTGAAGACATGACTGTATGCCATGGTTACAACAAATAAGAGGATTACAAATAGTGTAGAGAAGCTATGACAAAGCCTAAGATGTTAGTAATGGATGGTGTTATCCCATCAGATCTCTTAGGCCTGTAGGGGCTAAGGGAGAACCTAGAGGCAGTGTAAACAGTGTAGAATGAGCCATTCAACAGAGAATGTTCACTGGAACAACCAAATTAACTAATGAATTATACCTTCTGCTGCTCCACACTTTGTTAAGTCAGAAATCCCTGAAAACCTATCTGTAGAATGCTGAATATTGAAGTGTTTGGCATATATCTTAGGCTGAGAATCCTAAATACCATTGATCACTAAATGGAGCCAGGTGCTTCTGAGAAGTGACTGATTTGAGAAGTGATTAGAACAATAATACACACAGTCGGTCTAGAACACCTTCCTGCACCAAGAAGCAAAGACATGTTCAGAAAACCATGATGATGTCAAAAGAAGGAAGAAAAAGCTGTGATGAAGGAGTGCCCTCGACACACATGTGGGATGATTCGAATATCAAAGCAAATAATATCAATTATAATCAGTTGAACAAAGAAAGAAGATTTTACCAATATAATTAAATGGATAATTTTAAAGTTTTATGAGGGAAAGGTTAAATGAATGAATTACACATATTATGATGTTATAAACATTGGTAGAGCATCAAGTTATCTTTCTACAAAATTCTTGTAAATCAAAAAAGTGATATTAAATATCAATGGTTTATGCAAGAAAATATCACCCTTTAAGGTACTGGCAATTCGATGAATCAAAATTGTATATAACCGACATGAAAAATAAAAACATGGTATCCTGATTGTGTGTTTCTGCCAATGATGTATAGCTTGCATCTATTCATGAGAAACTATCAGACAAACTCAAAACATTCTTCAGAATAGCTACCTTTTAATCTTCAGAAGTGTCAAGGTCATGGAAAGAAAGATGAAGTAGTCATTTCAGATTGAAGGAAATAACCAAAAGCTGAAAGCCAGACATGATTTCGAACTAGATCTTTGGCTCAGGTGAATGATGGCGGAAGGAACTGTTCCACTCACAGGGGCCTGAGATTATGGAACAGTGCTACATCAATGCCAGTTTCCTTGTTTTGAAAATCTTTTTGTGGCTATGTGGAGAAATGTTCTGACAACGAGAAAGAAGTCCTGACATGTTCAGAGATTCTAGGGCATGAAACAGCAACTTATATTTGAATGGGACAGGTGAAGTTCTTCATACTTGAAATTTTGCACTGCCTGGGGCTGAACTGTGCATAGAAGAAGGTTATAAAGTCTCAAGAGTATGTGAGAGTATGTCTCTTCCTCTTTTTCTGGTGCTCTAACTCTCAATGAGGTGAATCCTAGATCCAGTCTGATCTTTTATGTGGGCTTGTTTTGTTCTTCGTATGGAAAAAAAAAATGTAAGGAATACAACTTTCTACTTCAAAAGACTGATAAGCCATTGTTAAAAATGCTAGGGTTTGCAACCTTGTTTTCTTGGCCTCCCATTTAGAAACTGATGATTGACCTTGTTTTACCCCAGCCACCTTAACTGAGCCCTTGGAACTCAGTCAGTTTCTCATTTTTTAAAATTAACCCAGTCAACAGGGATACAAAGGTATTTAATAAGTACCAATATGGTGCCTATTACAGACACCTACAAGACAAAGGACAAAGGTTTGGTCAGTTCTTCTCATGAATTTCAATTATAGAAGCAACTACTGATGATATTTAGGAAAAGGTAATTTCCAAGGTCAGATCTGAAACACATACAAGCACAGACAAATGTACATTAACAGTCAGAAGGGGAAGGTAATAAATAAAAGTTTGTTATTCTTATCTACCATTCCCACTTGAATGGGCAACACAACAATAAAAACATAATTGTACCTGAACCTATCAAATGTCTACGCCTGGTTTCTAAAGCACCCCATTTGATTTATAGTGTTTCTGAATCAGTTCTGCCAAAAATATTATTAGTGTAAAGGGGTTACTTTAAAAGAGTTTGAACAAATAAAGTCTATATCCAGGACTAGGTTTAACGTAACTATATATACATATTCTGACATCTTCTTTGATAGCAACTTTTGATTACTCCGGTGAATGAGCAAATGACTACATCTTTTAAATTGTAGTATCAAAGATAAGACACAGTGACTTCTATCACTCTTAACTATTGTCACTCAGAAGAAATATATCCATCTATCTGTACAATTCATTGATATGCACAGCCTGTCCTGTTCTTAAAGAATTATAAGAATTTTATTTTACTGCAGATCTTCAAATTTCATTCCAAACTTCTCAAGGACATCCCATAAGACAATGTCTTGCCTAAACTGATTTTTATAGAGTAGGCAATAAGTACTTTAACATAAAATTAGTTTTAGGGGATTGAGAGATGGTTCAGTTTGATTCCCAGCATCAAGGAGGCTTATATCTACCTATAGCTCTAGCCTTAGGCAAGGTAATACCCTTTTCAGCCATCTGTGAGGATCTTCATACACACATAGACATACACACACATACACTCATGCATGCACACACATACATGTGAACACATATACATATAGCTAAAATAATTAAGGAATACAAATAAATTTTGATTTAATTTTTAAATATGATATATGTGCTTAAAATACAATATCTAGACAATCTTTTCATCTAGACAAACTACACAATGATTCCATATAGATCTCATTACTTTGTGTTGCTCACTGGTATCACTATTCCCCTCAAAAAAACATACCTCAGTGCTTAGTTTCCAGCTTTACATAGTTACCCAAACTGCCAACTTGTGACTATTTCCCTTTGCGCATTATCTTACTGGCTCCTGTAACCTAGTGTGCTTTATCCACATTTGATTCTTGCCCACTTGCTGTGCTATCAAAACCTATGGAAAACAGCCCACAGACTGCTTCCTAGTCAAATAATCAAAAACACTGATCTTCCCAAGTCCCTGACATTCTCCAAATCTTTTGAAGCTCCATCTTTCCATTTTCCCATATGTTGTGTAGTTGTTGCTAGGTATGGTAGGAGTGGATGTTTCATTAGGACACATAGCTCATAGGGAGAAACTGAAACACAAATCAACTGAATGATAGTCCTTATGGCTTAAAATATGTTTCCACGCTGCACAAACAGATTGTTTGCCTAGATATAGATAAAGCATCAATTTATACTTGTTCATGAAGCTGTAGGAGAGCAGGTTTATCCAATGCCATCAGAAGAGGGAATCTTGGCCCCATACTAAAAGGCTTATGTTGGATACAGGTTAAACTTCATACTCTTGAAAGATACAGATTCATCTTTATATCCAAGGCAAAGTTCCCTTTCTACTTCAACTATTTTATTAGTAAGTTTTGTTCTTTACATACATATATACATGTCTGCCATCAGGAGTAGTGAGTTACCTCATGTTACTTTCTCTTTTTACCTCTATTTGGTTCATTCCTCTCTCACCCCTGACAGATTCCTTCCTTATCAAATATATTCAACATTCTCACTACTTTTGGTTTGTATTGTGTTCTACAGAATTTAACTAGTACCGTCTGTATGGCCCTGGGTTTGTAAATGTCCATCAGAGTCTAGTGTGCTCACCAGTATTTATATAACTGTAAACTGTGTCTCCCCATATCCTGGAATATTTTGTCTTCTAATAAATAATCAGTGGGTGACAGGGCCCAATGATATCTTTCCCCTTTCAGAGCTGACTGTCAGGAGGACCCAATTTGTTTGAGGACAGCACTAGAAGACACAGCCATTAGGAGTTCATGATTGTTACAGCCATATTGTTCTTAGAAGGTGGCATTTTACAGAACTTCTCTCTGTCTTCCAACTCTTACATTCATTCTACCCTCTTCCAAATGTTTCTTAAGCTTTAATGAGTTGATATAAATATCTTCCTATGACTGCGACCTCAGTAATCACTTTTCTCTCAGCATGTTTTGTGGTCATAGATCTTTGAATTTATCTCTGTTCACTATAGTGAGAGGCTTCCCTGATAAAGGTTAGTAGTAAGCTTGTTTGTGGGTACAGATATTGATAAGGTGGTTTTAGTCTATGTCAATTCAGCTATGCAGTATTATTAGACTTACCCTCTATGGCTTAAAACCTCATCAGCTGTGAGTTTCAAGATAGGTCTACAGTACCAGGTATGGATTCTCTCTTGGAAAGTAAGACTCAAAACCAATCAATAGTTAGTTACCCATGTGCTAGTTAGTTTTTTTTTTTTTTTATCAACTTGACACAAACTGGAGTCATCTGGGAAGAAGAAACCTATTGAGAAAATGTTTCCATCTTATTGGCTTATAGGCAAGTCTGTGGGACATTTCTTGATTAATGATTAATGAGGAAAGGCCAAGCCCACTCTGGGCAGTATCATCCTGTTGCAGGTCGTTTTGAGTTGAATAAAAAGGCAAGCTGAGTAAGCCGCTGGAAACAGACCAATAGCAGCCTTCCTCTGGGCCTCTGCTTTAGTTCCTGTTTCTGCATTCCTGATTTGAATTCCTGTCTTACCATTTTGTCATGAAGAGGGTGAAATAAATCATTTCCTTCCCAAGTTGCTTTTGGTCATGGTGTTTTATCACAGTAACAGAAAGCAAATGAAGATGGCCCGTAATGGTTGTGTCACTACTGACTCAATGGACAAATCTGACATGTGAGGCTGTTGGTATTAAAATTCATGGAGTTCACAATTGTTTAAAATCAATGTTTCTCTCCACCCACAGCATTTGCACAACGTCATTTGGCATCAGGAAACCTATCCAGTGCAGAGGAAACTTCCAGCTCATTTTGAGCTTGATTTCTTTATATCTTGCTCCCAAGGTATTGTAAAACCTTCAGCAATCAACTAGTTCTGATGTATGGTGAGAATGGTGAGAGCTTTGTAGTATTTTGAATGAGCATATTCCCCATAGGCTTTGAAATTTGAATACTTGACCCCGAATTGGTGACGTATTTTAAGAGGATTAAGAAATGTGGCCTTTGTCAGAGGAGGTGTGTCACTGGAGACAGGCATCAACGTCTCAAAGCCATGAATCAACCCCCAGTCTGGCCTCTGCATCCAGTTTGTGGTTCAAGATGTAAATCCTCATTTAGCATCCTACTTGTTGCTGCCATGCTTCTCCTCCATCAAGGACTCAGTCTTCTGAATTCAAAAGTCCAAATAAACCCTTTTTGTGTATAAGTTGCCCTGGCAAAGATATTTTATAATAACAGTAGAAAGGTAATGAATATAAAAGTCACCATCAGGGAGTGGGCTATTCCTGTGGCAAGCATGACCATACTGTTTTTTGAAGGCGCATGAAAGACTTTGAACCATAAAATCAATTGAACAAGCAGAGTTTAATGGCCTATCCTTGTAGATGAGACAGCGCTGAGAGAAACATGGACTGTGGAAGTTCATATCTAGAAATCTCAGGGGGGAAAATATTACTAACTGAACAAAAAACTGATCTTGATTATTTCATCCAAGAACGTGGCCATTTTTAGCCCTGTCCTAAGAATTGCCTGCATCTAAATTTAAAAGTAGTGGATTAATTTCTTTGGTGGAAGAGATTTCAAGACAACTGAATATCAAGTCTTCCCAATGTTAATTAGTAATCACTACAATAGAATAGACAAGTAGGGAGTAAGGAAATACAATGATAGAAATAATTGTAATAAATATTCTGTGTAATAATATATTAGAAAAATAAAACTTGCTTTTATTTTAACTTTATAGGGGGCTACAGTTATGAGATTGTCTTGACTCTGAGAAGAGACTGAACTTTTGAAGACCATTGAGATAGAAAGACTATAAAGACTTTTGAAGTTGTACCAAATACATTTCACATGTTGATATGGCTAGATCCTGTAGGAGCAAGGGAGGACGATGTGGTACTCTAAATGAGAAACTTTCCCATAGTTTCTGGCATTTGAGTATTTGGTCCCCAGTTTGTGCTACTGTTGGGTAGTTATGGCTTTGGAAGAGGAAGTATGTCACTGGAGATGGGTTTTGAGATTTCAGAGCAATGAGGCAGCTCCCATTCACGGATGTGAGCCCTCAATATCCTGCCTGAGCTCCAGCCTGCAGTTGGCTACCATGCTTCCCTTTCATAGGGAACTCTTATCGCTCTGGAGCTGTATGGCAAACAAGCTCTTGCTTCTATAAATTCCTTTGTTTGTGGTTTTTTTATCACAGAATAGAAAGCAATTAATGCAATCCTACATCGTTCTGAGTGCATGCTGGTCCTCACTGAACACCTCTGCAGAGGTAGTCCACACTAGGCAATTTTTTTTATTAAATGACCCATTCTTTATTTCTAAGACTGGTGCTATCTATTCTTGTGTCATATATCCCAATCTCTCTCTTTCTCTCTCTCTCTCTCTCTCTCTCTCTCTCTCTCTCTCTCTTCTCTTTGGTTTTTTGAGACAGGGTTTCTCTGTAGCTTTGGAACCTGTTCTGGACCTAGCACTTGTAGATCAGACTGCCCTGTAACTTGCAGAGATCTGCCTACCTCTGTCTCCTGAGTGCTGGGAGTTTTTTCATTTTTAAATTGTGTTACCAGATTGTAAATTTTCTAAGTAGTTTTCTCACTTCCCTTCATTTTGATAATCCCCTATTCCTTAATTTCCAAATCCTCTGTCCCTCCTGTTTTGTAAAAATTAAAAACTGCTGAAACTCATCTACATATGAAAAATATGTACTTAAAATGCTAATGAGACACTGAGTTAGGTCTATGCCAGCCTAACCCAAGCCAGGACTGAACTAATTCAAACCTGGTTTGCAGCTTTTATAAATCTTCTTCAAACTGTGGTTTACCAGGCTGATATTTACCTTCCAGGGTTTCGCTCTGCTTTACAGATTGAGGCTATGAACGTTTGAATGAGAATTGCCTCATAGGCTCATGTGTTTGGATATGTGGTTCCCAACTGGCGGAAATATTTGGAAAAGAAAGTAGGTATAACCTCCTTGGAGGAGGTGTGTCACTGGAGTGGAATTTGAGGTTTCAGAGGACTCACACCATTTGCTTTCCTTTATAAGTTGTCTTGGTCATGGTGTTTTGCCACAGCAATAGAAAAGTAAGACATAGACTTTCTCGATTAACTCAAAAATCTAGCTTTACTCAGAATAAGGATCACACATCATGACTGGAGAGATGAATCTACAGTTTAAAACACATACTGCTCTTGCAGATGACCTATGTTGAGATCCCAGAACCCACAAAATAGTTTACAAGCACCTGTAACTCCAGGTACAGGGACCCAGTGCCCTCTTCATGCCTCTTTAAGCTCCTGAATGCACATGGTGCATATAAAGCCACTCAGACAAACAATCATACACAATTCCACAAAATATCTAGGGAAGCAGGTCTCACTCTACTTCTCTCTCCAGCCTCTCTGTTTTTCATGTCCTGATAGCATTTATAACTTTGAAAGTCAGTTTTTGTTTCTTTCATATTTTTAATCATCAGAAGTTCTGTGGAATTCTCTACCTCACAGCTGCAACTGTCGCCAAGATTTTTGCCTCCTTTTATGGCCCAAGAATTGGTGAATATTTTCTATGAAGAAAGCTGCTCACAAAACATCTTCAGGTCAGGAACTAATGTCAGAGAGGAGTTCCATGCAGAGCACTGCCTTAGCAAGTGCCAGTTTCTGAGTTCAATTCCAGAACCAGAAATTAGATGGCTGGCTAGCTATCAAACAGCTATCTTTATTTCTTTAATTTTTTTCTTTCTGTCATGTACATGTCTGTCTAATCAATTCATCTAGAAACAAAATGGCTCCTAAGTTGCTCACATACTCTCCAAATTCTTCACACAAATCATTCTTATATTTTGTCCAACTTTTCTCAATTGTCATTCTCAATGGGAGACTTATTCAACAATAAGGTAATATATCATGCACTTTGGGATCCTTTTTGACAAGCTTTTAATCGGAGCAGTCATCACAGTTTGAAAGAATGCAACTTAAGTGCAAGTTCATAAAACAAGTTTGAGGCTCCTGTCTCCGTTTTTCTGTGGCATCTTATTATCTCTTGTGATATGATTTGAATAATGTGGTAAAAGGATGCCTGCCTCAGAATGTTTGATTCACATATACCTGTTATTTAAGATCCAACTATAGGAAATATATTCAGCAAATTATCTCTGCTAATATATCAATGTTTCTTGAAGAAGATTGGCAGGCACTACAGATAACAGAGATCAGACGTTTATAAAAAGAGATATAGCAGAAAAATTTGTGTCTGAATGCTGCTATGGAAAGAATCACAATACCATGTACAAGGTTGGTACAAAGGAGAAAACAAGGATAGCATGATGTAAGGAAAGTACCCCGAGAGGATCTACCTTCCTTATGTCACCATTTGGGCCAAAACAGTAAGTATTGCTGCAACACTTCCCCCTACATAAATAAAGGCTGGTACGAGCGATATCCAATAAGACCCTTCACAGGGATGCTATAGACAAATCTCTCCATCTGCCTTAGAGAGTATATAACCCAACCAGACATGAGTAATCGCTATTTTTCTATTTTGTCAAAAGAATGTGTTTATTAATCCAACATCTTCAAGTTTATTATTTATTTTCTTCTCGGTCAATCCTGAAACTCCTGTTGATATCCTAGGCCTGCACACACAAGAAGCAGCGAACTTCTGTAATGCCTGTACTATGAGCAATAACGGCTAAATCGCACATCTATACATCCAAGCTTTGGTACTGGTTTTGTTTAAAACGAAGCAAGCTCAGTTACCCATAGTGAAATGGGTGTGTGGTTTTCATTACCCAGGAAGTGGGTACTGTCTGATGAAGATGCAAAGATGCTTCGTCTAAGAGACAGAAAAACCAAAACGTCTGCACATAATTAGTGTTTACCACTCCATAGATTATTGTGCCAACTTCTCCTAGCTCTGTCAGGAAAAAAAAAATACAGACACCCGTTATTCAACAAGGTATCTACGGGAGAGAGAGAGAGAGTAGAGAAAAGTCATGGCACTAAACAGTTGTGAAGAGTACTTAATTTAATTTCAGAACTGAACGAAATTGGTTACAGCCTCAGCCAACCTTGGGTTTTTATGTCCAAATTTGTCCTTAAACCAATAAATATATCATCCTTCTTCTGGGTTTTATGAGGACAGTATCACTGTGATATGCTGTATCCAGTGCCTTTTAAAATCACACAGAGGCATATGTTTCTTATGCTTCACAGTGAGACGTCCCAAGATATAAATTAAAGCCAAGCATGTACTTGCCAGCGCCCTGATACTATCATCCTGGCATAAACTGACATAGTGCTGGGCCTCCTCGATTCACGTTCTGTCAAATCCAATCACTTAATTAAAGCCCTTGGAATGATGGGAATTTCAATAGCACAGCTCTCTGGGAGCATTCTATAATCTAAAGCAAATACAGAAATAAAACTACTAGAGTGAACCTATCAAAGCCATAATACATCTATTACCACAGCTGCTCTCCCCAGACACTAGGCTCCCTCCTGATCCTATTATTAAGTGCAAATGACCAGGCTTGGTGACTGTTATTTTAAAAAACATTACTTATCATGTATTGTGTTCTGAATCTTGTTGACTTATTTTAATTTGCATAATTACAGTAATTTTCTACTATGTCAATACCATGGGATTATATTAAGATTTTGCCTTTTATTTAAAGAACTATGTGCGTTCAAAAGCAAATGGTTATATTATTTTTGACCCTTTCAAGCAACTGAGATGCAAGGATGATAGTAAGAGAGTGAGTGCATTTTGGTAAGTCTATTCTTGGCTCATATTGGAGTCATTGGCACAGGTATGAGAGATCCAAAGGGGGAAACAAAAAGGAAAGGGCTTGAGAGAGTACAAGAATATAATATGATGTCACAATAAGAAGAGCTCCTCCTCTGTTGAGTGTGTTCCGAAAATATGTCAGCCTCTGTTATAATATTTTCACTTGTAGCAACTCAGAGAGTTTGGTCAGGTTGGCCTCATTTTACTGAAAACAAATTTATAAGTAATTACTATCCTAATTTGCATTAAAGCCTGGCGTAAAATCTACATCTTTAGATTCTGATTCAGAACGTGTTCTGTTCTATAGATTAAGAACATGATGCACAATTTGCTCAGTGAGATATCCAGATGACATTCTATCAGTTGTCCATTCTTTGAATGCATGACAATTACATAGCCAACTTAGTCATTTTTACTAGAAAAGAATTTTTTTTTTATTTGCTTAACTGGAATACTCAATTGATCCTCTCATATCAGCCTCTAGAGTAGCTGGAACTGCAGGAATACCATGACCAGCCATCATGGCTTAAGTTCTGCTTCACTGGGTATTTCCCAAGCACTTCAAGTCTCTCCAGCAAACTTCAAGATAAATAAGTAAATAAGTAATTAACTAACTGAAAACTTCCGATATAATCAAGCAAACTGGATTTTTAAACATAGTTCCTATTCCTCCATCTCATGTCCAAGGCTGAAACCAGAAGTCCCATATCCCACAAAATCCAAGACCTAGATTCCCCAAAGTGTAGCTATGAAGGAACCACTGTGTGTGCCTAGAAATGGCCCACTGACATTCATCCTCCTATATCCCCCTCTTCTTTTTCAAGGTCTACAGCCACTTAGTCATTGAGACATGAATAAACAAGTGCAATGGCCTCAAAGAAGATGAGAACACATAAGACTCTAACAGGACTCAGGAGAATGATTCCTCCAGAATACCTAACACCTCATCTCTCTTTCTTTTCTGAAGACATCACTGGATCACTGTGTCTTCAAATGACAAACCAAACATATAATTTTCGGCTATAAAGCAATTGCGCTTTAGAATTCCAAATCTCACCCAGGCCAGAAATCAAAGAATTAACCTCTCATTTGCTTCCTTCTTCCAATCAGCACCTGTAGCATGATATAAAAACATGCTAGACTTAGAATCCCAGAAGCCAAACTGAATCTGCGCCTGCCATCCCTCCCTGTCTGCCTCCAGTTCCCATCCTCCATATCTTGTCTATTCCTTGTAGATAATACTATTTGAAAACATTAAAGAGTTTGTAAGCACTTCTAGCAAGTCATGTTAATTCGTAAAATTGTTCCTTGTATTCATTTCTAGTGTCCCCACACATCTTAAGCCCTTGTTAGAGCTTGCCTGAATAATTTCACAAAGTTCTATAGCCTAAGAAATCTCAAATACATTGCTCCCAGTGGTCTCTTCTGGAATTGTCTTTTCCCACTGTTATACCTGTGTCAATATTCTGGTCAGAATAGCTAGCAATCACTGACCCATTCTCAATCTATTTTTATTTATCTGATCCCTGGAATCCCTTCCCATGGAAGAGCCTCCTTTTCCTTCTTTTGATTTATATTAACTTTCCCTAACTTTGTCAAATATTAATTTGATCATACAAATTATATTTCGTATATGTGTACTCTAAACCAAGTTGTTCCAAGAATTTAGGTAACATCTTTCTTCTATATTGATCACATTCTAACATTTGCCTCCTTGGGTAGAGAGACTGTAGCCTTGACAATGCTAGAAAAATTGTCTTCCACTGAACTATCCCATTCTGAGCACTACTTGGTCTTACTTCACTGGCTGCCGACAAAATGCCTATCCCAAATTTTGTCTTTAATAAATTTTCACTTATGTTTATTCTTAGTTTTAATTGGAAATGTGAGAGCTATTTCACCTATCTATCATTCTTCAAGAAAGAAATTTACACAGCCATACTCTGTGACCAAGGATTCCTCAAGGGGTTAACAAATCCTGACTGCAAATCACTAATTTGAACCAATGTAATTCTGAAGAAATTTTTATTTTGCCTTGTATATCTTGTCTTTGAGAATTCACATTTGTATTCAGCATATTTTGATCATTTATATCCCCACATCCTGTCTTTAACTTCTCTCAGATTCCCCACTGCAAGCCCCCTCCCCCAGCTTCATTTCATATTATTTTATTTATCTTTTACAGTTCCTGAAGTTCAGTTACAATTGCCCATATATGAGTGGGTTGTAGGGCTAGCCTCTGAAATATGGGCCAACTCTGAGAGCCTATATCTCGGAAGAAAGCAGACTCTTCATACCCAGAAACTTATGCTAGTCTATATTCATTTTAATAGCCATAGAACTTACTTTAGATGCTGTCAAAATTAATATTCCCCCCCAATACAAGAGAGACTGTAGAGCCGTCATCAGTGAGAAAGTAAAGGCTTGGCAGAGATGAGGAATTTGTCTCAGGTAGTGCAGTGGGGCAGAATCAAATCAAGACTCAGACCAAGGTCCAGCACACTCACGGATGTGCTTCCCAACACTTTACTCCAATTATCAGAGTTGCGACAGCTTTGGTTATAAATCGTGAGGTTCCTCTTAGATTTAGTAATAATCAAAGAAAGCTTAAAAGACATTCGTGAATTATGTTCTTTTAGGTGAGGGCTTGACAAACTTTTGCTAAAATGAACCAGAGAGTATTTTAGGCTTTAGACAATATGGTCTATCCAACTAGCCATTGTATCATGAGAGCAGCCATAGAAACTATGTGATATAATTTGCACATCTGGGTTCCAATAAAAATTTGAGAACTATAAAAAATCAGAGCTAATGCTGCTCTGTGGTGGCGCACAACTTTAATCCCAGCACTTGGAAGGGATAGGCAGTCAGATCTCTCTGAGTTTGAGACCAGCCTGGTCTACAGAGTGAGTTTCAGAACAGCTAGGACTGATAGACAGATTAACTCTGTCTCAAAAAAAAAATCAGCAACAACAAAAATCAGAGCTGGGGCCTGATTAGACTCACAGGCAGTAGCTTGCAACTGCTTTCAGAATCCCTGATAAAAGTTGATCTACCCTCATGGCAATGAGACAATCAAAGTGCGTCTTATGCAGTATAAAGCTACTTATTAATTAATCATTTGTATTACAGTTATAGTAGATAAATTCAGGGCACAATGCTCCATAAGACATGGAAACTGACAAAATTATACATAATTGCAGCTCTAAAACACATGTTGTGCTCTTGGTAGTAATAGAGATAATTACTAAGGCACATTTTAAAACTCTAACTGTGGAATGTGGTTTTGTTTTTTCCTTGAAGTTTTCTTATGAGGGAAGGGGTCTTAAGTAATCGATTTTAAGTCTAGAAAACAAACGAAACTAACTTTGACCTTTGGTTTCTACACTGTGGCTTCTGAAGTAAATTGATCTGATTCTGGGCGTGTGTACGTGTGGTACCTTAGACTAGAGCTGATTAAATGGTGGTGCTCCTTCATGAAGTACAGCCTGGTACTGGAGATCACAGCATGCAGAACTCATTCTTAGGAGAGATGAATTTTGTTTTCATTTAAGCTAATGGACATATTTGTTCAGATGACAGCCTATTCAGATTTTTTTAATTTTTCATCCCCTTATAAGATGGTTGTGAGCATGAACTGAGAACTTTTGTGTGAGACCTCCAAATTTTGGAGTCCTCACACAAAAGGAGACTGTGGTTTCAAAGAAGATCAATTAGAACTCTGTTTTCTCTGGAAATTCAACATCTGCTACAAGAACTAGCTTGTCTCTCTATGTCCCATTTCAGAGCACTCATTGGTATTTTGCTTCTGATGGATACTGCTAATCATTTTTCAACTGTACATGCTATTTGTAGAATTATATTCTGACATAAGTAATCCTGAATTTCCCTTTGTGTCAACTTGTTGACTATCGTTAATATATTAATCTTGACTGAATTAGTTTCCAAGAATGTTTCGGGGCGGGGTTATTCATTTCTATTTGCCAACCATCATAACCATAGTCACTGCTATCAATAACATCAGCATTTGCATGTTTTATCCTTAAGGATTTTTCCTCATCTTCCCAAGCCCAATTAATTGCTCATCTGCCTATGGAATTTTCAGTACATTCAATTTCTTTTTTAAGGTATGTTTTTATTATTTTTGTATGTCTATTTTTCCCTGCTAAATATGGGTTCCATGAAATGGTTCTCATAGAAGTTTTAAACATGTATTAATTAAATATAAAAATCAGGAAACTGCTTTACCTTTGTATGTTTTGCTCTTGAGAAATGGTGCATAATAAAATGTATAAATAAGAAAGCAGTGAATCTAGTGCATTTTCATACGATGACACACAGATAATTCTTTCTCTCTCTCATTGTTAGGAGCCAATGTTTGAGTTTTTATAAAGCTATCTTGCTTCAGTCTTACATTTCTAAAAAGTAAATTGCAGTATATGGATAAGAAAAATAAATCCAGAAGAAAATATATTCAAAGAAAAAGATAACTAGAGTATATGAAAGAACTAGTAATAAATTGCCAATAATCATTTTAGAACAACTGGAATGTGGAAGGATCTATTTGTCTACTGACTCTTTAGGATGATAGGCTATCTTTTCCACTATGAAAAATGGCAATTGGTATCTTCTCGGCTTATAATCTAAAATCAAGGCCAACCAAACTCTCACAGTTTGATAAAGAATACTCTCTGTGTAGGCCCATTGGGCCAGATTGTTTTAATTTCCTAATGGTAACTTTTATCACTTTTCTGCCAGGTATTATTTATGGTAGTGTAGAATTAAATTCTGTCTCAAAATATCTCTGCTTTCCCACATCCCCACAATTCCCACTGTCTTATAGATTTCACGCAATTGGTGTCTAATTCCTATCAGAACTTTTTTGTACTGATTTCTTTTTAATCCGATCCCAATGGCAATACACAGTGGCTAACCCAGACACTATTTTCTACTTGACACAGTCTGATCAAGACCTTTATTGTCTGCAAAATTTTTATAGGTTAGATGGAAGAACTACCGCAAAAGTAACCCCAGTCATCCAGCTGTTCAATGTGAGTATTTGTGGTGAGATCCTCCAGGTGACTCTCCACAGAGTGCTGGCCTAAGGACCCAAGTTCCTGTAATGATTTACCCTCACTGTCTGTCTCTTCAGTATTTTTCATTATTCAAGTGAAATGGGAAATGAGAATGCAAAAGGGTCTATCAGAACCTTGTGTAGATCAGTCTATTAAGTAGTGTATGTTCATTTCATCTGACATTATTTGCTGAGACTGGGCAACACTTCCAGAGAGCGACTGCAATGGAGACTGTGTATATACAAAGAATAAG